>NC_142594.1:19788783-20013783 GCF_965207765.1 Zootoca vivipara | reverse complement strand
TGTGCCACTGTGATGGGGTCTTTTAGATGTTGTAATATTGATTTGTGTTTTTACATAGCTGTCAGTAGCATGCCCTGGCTGCTATTTATTTATCTAATAATAATAATAATAATAATAATAATAATAATAATAATAATAATATATTTATACCCCGCCCATCTGGCTGGGTTTCCCCAGCCACTCTGGGTGGCTTCCAACAGAAAAATGAAATAAAATAATCTATTAAACATTAAAAGCCTCCCTAAACAGGGCTGCCTTCAGATGTCTTCTAAAACTCTGGTAGCTGTTTTTCTCTTTGACATCTGATGGGAGGGTGTTCCACAGGGTGGGCGCCACTACCGAGAAGGCCCTCTGCCTGGTTCCCTGCAACTTGGCTTCTCGCAATGAGGGAACCGCCAGAAGGCCCTCGGTACTGGACCTCAGTGTCCGGGCAGAACGATCTAGTTCTTATTGGTTTTTTTGTGTGTGTGTGTGTGTTTACTGTGTTTTAAACACAGGAGACTCCTGTGAGTACCTGATCCGATTCTCTGGGCAGTTCTGGAGTTCCCCTTTTCTTCTTTTATTTCTCTCAATATAGGGAAGCAAAAATTCAGATGCCAGTAGCCGCAACCAGCACCTAAAAATTAAACTTCCAGGACTTGGTTGCTGAACAGGACAGAGAGCAGGTGCTGCTGTTTGCAGGATGCAGCCTCTGCCTCTTGCTATATTATTATTTACCACCGTTCATCCAAAGATCAGAGTACAGTTTACAACATAAAAACACAAAATGCGTAACATAAGGATAAAAAACAACGACCCATTTGCAATAACATTCCTTTGCATTCTATTGTTTCCATCTCTATGCTTTGTCTAGTAACATTAGACATATCTTAAAATAGAAAACAAGGAGTCTAGATATGTAGTGCTTCCTTGTTGCTGTTCATTTGTGTTTTGTTTAAAAAAAAAGGCCAGAGAGCACTGCCAGCACCATCAGCACCCTTTCGCCACTGGCATGCTCACATCCTCACCTTTCTATTCCGGTGGGATAGCTCCTTTGGGAGAAAGGGCAGGATAAAATGTAAAAAATAAATAAAATCTCTCATTTAAATTTGGCTCCCAGGTGACTCCTAGGTTCATGCACAGCTGATTTTTTATATATAGAAATTTATTGTGACTGTAAATTTTCCCCATTGGATCTCAGTCCTCCAAAGCACCTGTTGTGTGACCATTTAAGATGGATCAGTGTACACAAAAGGGGCAGGAAAGACCCATAAGTGAACAACTTATTTATTCCTATTGGAAGGAGGGAATAAAGGATTGCACTTGGGAACCTGCACACGACTTCTGACACTGGGTAGCCCAGCTGATCCTGGGAATTGGGGGGGGGGGAGGAGGAAAGGTACAACGGTCCTCTCTACCACATTCCTTACATTTACCTTAAATTGCTTTCATATAGTATGGGAAAGATAAGGTTTGGAAAAACAGTTGGGCCCCCACCCCATGCTCTTCTTATTGATCAATGGCAAAAACAGGGGACAGATGGTAGAACTCTTCCGTTTCAATTCCGCATCAACCCATTAATCACAGAGGCTATTGCTATTATAGCAGGTGGAGTCAGTCCTTGTTCTGCACTTGGAGAGTGGATGTACCGTAGTGAATGGTGCTAGGGAAAGGTCTGGAAGCCTCTATCCCACAGGTCTTTATTATGGGCCTTTAAGTAGCACCATTTATTTTTTAAAAAAACTTCAACTTTACAGGGTGACCCTCCTAGCCAAATGCATTATACTGCAGAAGTGGAAAGCCACCAATGTCTCCTGTTGAGCACCAACAGGTGAAAGATCTCTGAGATCCTGCAGCTCATGAACAAACAGTTTATATAAGAGGGCTAGAAGATGAATTTCAAAATATTTGGCAGAATTTCTTAGAACCTTATGCAGACCAAGTAAAAGGTGGATTTCTACCCTTGAACTACTCTCCCCTCGGCACCACCAACACTGTGTTTTATTTTTATCTTTTCTCTCTAGGTAAATCAGTCTGGGTTGCATCCAATACTAGTTTTACTTAAGAGTAGACACACTGGAGTTAACAGATGTGTTAATTCTGAGCAGAACTTAGTTGGATACAGCCCCATATGTATAAGTGATCACTTCATTTTTTAAAATATTTATTTAAGACACAGAACTTAAAATGCCAGTGAACTGAAAAGGGCAAATGTATACTGTATCACCAATTGTATCACTGGGAAAAACAGAAAGCTTTCCAGCTTCTCCACCCAAATGATGCTCAAGGCAGCTAACAATGAGTTGCCAAGAAAAATACAAAGTAACCATCAAAAACATAAAAACAAAGGCAGATATAACACATCTATAAAATTGTAAAAACTGTTAACAAAGTTACTAGCAGATTTACAATGGCCAGCTTATGACACCATAGGCATCTCTTCATTTTCTGGCAGAAGGTCATGACAGAAGGAACTAAGTGGGCCTTCCTTGGCAAGCAAGTTTTAGAACTGGGAACCAGAGCTCTTACCAAGTGTCCTTCATTTACTCGGTAGTGGAAAAAGGTCCTTTCCTAAAGATCTTTAAACCTGTCCAGACTCGTATGGGACAATTCAGCCGTTCAGATAACCTGGTCTCAAGCCATGTAGGGTGTTGTACTTCATAACCAGCTCTTAGAATTGTGCCCAGAAATGGATTAGCAGCAAGTGTTGTAACATAGAAACCATATCCTCCCTATATCTTCCCTGGAGGCAAAAGTGACTTAAGCAGTCATATATTGAGTGTTCCTAAGTCTTGACAAGCTTTCCCTTAGGGAACCACAAAGAAGGTGCTCCAGTGCTTGAGAGCAAGATGCCCCAAACAAATTTTGCAAGTTTGTACTTTTACTATTTATATATTATTTCATCTTTGCTTTTAAAATCATGTGTAAACAGTCATGCAAAATTCACACGTTTTGCAACACTATTAAACATATAGTTGGTCAGTAAAGAAGCTTCAGCTGTTCTGAAACCATCAATTGAAAAGATATAAGTCAGTTAACATTAGTTTCGGTCCATAACTAAAATACTGAAACAAGTCACTTATGTATCGGAAACATAATAGCCTAGATGCAACACATGCCTGTCTGGGCAAATTAGGGTATCTGCAGTTTGAAGCTAACACTTAGCAGTTCTGCTCAGTTAACTGCTTTACAAGCAGCCCCACTACAATGCCTGTTGAACTAGTGGCTGGGCCCATAAGCACGTGAGAAACATTACAAGAGCAGAACAACCAATAATGCCGTGAACAACCCCCCGCCGCCAACAAATGCATATCAGAGGCAACAGAAAGGCTGGAGTAAGGATGTAAAATCCAGGCATCTTTGGTCCAAAAAGAGATGAAATCACACAAGGACAGTAGAAGAGCTAGGAGAAGACATGGCCTGGGTTTAAGAAGTGTGCATGAGAGAATGAAAAAGAAAGCAAGAAAGGAGGAAAGAAAGAGTGTAGGAAATATGTTCAAAACCACAATTTCCTTTGTAAAATGCAAGTTGAGAAGGAGTGTATAATTACATAATACGTTTGTGCACAGCTTTCCTACCGTAAATTAAAATGCTCATAGAGCAGCCAAGTATTGCACATGTAGTTTGCTACCAAGCTATGGGAGCCTATTAATGTCAACTTGTGTAAGTGACTGAACAACTGGAATGATAAAGATAGAAGGGCCGGAAGTTAGGCAATATACTGTAACATGCAGCAAAGGAGTGGGCCAGCATTATCTCTAGCTACATCAGATTACTGAAAGTACACGTAGTACTATATACATTAGAAAAACAAATGTTTCCAACAAGGGCCAAGAACTGAATCAAATCACACTGCAGTGAGCACTCTGTTCTACATAGGAATGTTCTATGCAAAGTGAAGTTTTATAACAGCTTAATACAATCCAGTGAATCACTGTTGAGTAGGGCAGAATGCAAGTATGCTTAAAATGCTTACATGTATTGTGGCTTATTTACATTTTGGTAACAGAAATAGTTCTCTAAAGGATAATGTATTTAGGGGATGGCTTCATTATTTATTGTATCAACCAGACAAACATATTTAGGAAAACTATACTGGTCACAATCAAGTTAGTTAAACCTGCCGCTTTAGTTCAAATCAGGGAAATCCAAGCACGTACTTAACCATTAAATCAATATGAAAAAAGTGTTTAACCTGGATTGGGTCCATTTGGGTTTTTTTGCAGTTTCACTGCTATAGTTGCAGAAATCTTTTATTTATTTATTTATTTATTGAATTTATATCCTGCCCCTTTCCTCCTGACATTTTAATAATATCAGAATATACTATTAAAAAAACCCAATCTGTCTTAGATACTCATGATAATTTTTTTTAATTAACAATGCTTATTCTGAATATAGCATTTGGTGCTAAACTAATGTAAGGAGGAATGTTACTGCAATGCAACAAATGGATCAAAGCTATGATAGCCAATCTAATATTTTTTCATGATTATCCAATATGATGTGCCAGATGAATAGTTCTTTATGGAAACATAAAAATACCATCAAACATTCATACCAGAAAATAAATACCAATGCAATTTAAGCAATGTCACCATGATATTAACTAAGTAATAAGGGGATCCGTTTTCGCAAAATGGCAGGGCCATATATTGTGCTATTAAAATGACCAAGCAACAGCTGTTTCTAGGCATGGCGCTACCACAGTGTAAAAGCGAAACTCTGCATTGGGCTTCCCTAAACCACAAGCACTGCCAAGCTTTCTTCTTATATACTTAGGTCCCCTTTAACATCACAAGGAGGGCGGAAACAGCCTAGCAAAAAAAAAAAGTAATCTTCATGTCACACTGTACAGTGAGGAAGTCTGAAGGCACCCAAATGACAACTGTATATTTTACATGTGAAAATAAATACTGCAGTTGTGACAGTGAAAGAAAAGACTTGGTTCTATATATTTGTATAGTACAAATATAATTAGTTTTGCCAAATCCTTGTTCTCAACAGGATATCACAGACTTGGATGGACCTAGTCTGACTCCTTGCTGATGTAGGAAATCCAGGACTACATCACCCGATAAGTGGCCATTGACCTGCGCTTAAAAACCTGTAATGAAGGTGGCCTGTTCCACTGTCAAAAAGCTTGCACTGTTAATAAGTTATTAATTTCTAAATTATACGCCCTCTTTCCATGTCAGCTTCTTACTACCCAGAAGACTGTGCTGCAGTAGCAGCAGCCATTTGTTTAAATGGTGATTGCATTAAGGTAATTGGCACGTTTGTTTTCCACAATGCAATTTTCAGCATCCCGAAATTCAGTTGTCCATGAATGAATGGTATGTAACCATTTTGGAAGGCCACAACAAGGGTTGAAAGACAATGGGTGCTGTTCTGAGATGCACTTGTCTAAGATTATTGCATACTCCTGGACTTTCTTAATTGCCTTTCTGCAGCAGCAGCCAAAAGTGTGGCTTCCACTAGAGAGCTGACAAATTGCCCTTTACTGTTGAGAAGCTCGCATACCTATTCAAAAGTAAGACCTATTACAGGATGGCAGTGTACAGGATTGCAGTCTCAAAAGCCGTATTGCACAGCTGAACCATGCTGAGCAAATAACACTATTAAAAAAGCAAGCAAGATGTGAATGCTAACTGGTGATATTAGGAATCCCAGACCACAATGTCTGGAAATTAAATGCCAGTAATTCCACACTTTTCAGTTTAAAACTAAAACCAGTAGAATAATTAAAATGGCTATTAGTTTTGGTGCCTCTTGCACAAAGTGCTCTGTAATATTCACCAAACTATTTTTAAAAAAAGTATGTAAGTATATATACTAATGTTCTTAGGTCAATACCAATTGGAAGGATGTACACTGAAGAATGTGCTTTCAAATAAGATTAGAGGTGCTCTCAATAATGTATCACCTAATACAGTTATTGTTAGATTAGTTATTTTCAACTATATGTAAACTTCCTGTTTCCTAAGATTACCGATATTCCCTCTGGTCTATATTCAAAACAAAAGACATACTAGATTTAAAATAAAATTATAAGATGTATCCCTATGTGGACTTTACAATGCAGTTAGAACTCAGGGGTGAGGATAATCTCTTGGTATCAACTACACTAGCACAGTAAGCAACCAAGTGTCTTTATGGCTACTATATCGAAGGGAAACTTGAAAAGACTAAGGATGGGTAACATGGTCGGGTGCTGACAACGGATGTTTCATCTTAATGCATAACCTTCGCATGAAAATAAAAGATATCTAAAGAAGCACACAGGTTTGAAGTCACGGTTAACATTCTATCATAATTAGAAACATTTCAAGAGCCCTGTAATTTCCAATCAAAATTACAGTAATTTCCAATACACAAGCCATGATTCATGACAGAATTTTTACATTCCATGAGAGATTATAGTGGCCTGGTGTATGACACAGTGAGTATAGAGCTAACATAAACAATTCCATTTAATGTTTAAACAGCACTTGGTGTTTAGAATCCCACAATAAAAGAAACATATTATTGCAGAAATTATCACTTTGACAGTGATTGAAGGGTAGGCAGGCATGTGGCCTGTAAAGCTATAATTTTTTACAGTCCACAGCTTGAGTTTAATCATTTTGATATAACATTTCCAAAATATCCTTTTAAGTATTCCTTACAGCATATAACTTTAAAAAGAAACATCTTTTCTATATAACGAAAGATGGAGCGACTCCCAACTGCAAATATTTCCAAAGTTGAAGCTTAAATAACAAAACAAACTGCAACAACAGAGTACAAAATACACCCACAATAAAGAGAACATATTATATTACTCAAGCTATAAGTGACAAACACACAGCCTTTGGGTAGTTTTAAGAAGGTGATATCATGGCTAAGGATAATCTACCACTCAAATCAACTTTGTATTTAACTGCCCTGTTTCCACATATTTTCATGTGTATAATCTAATTTTGGCCATGTGTTTCAAGAACTCTAACATTGCTAACAATAATGTACCACTATCTCCAGTGAACATACAAGAACTGAGCACGATAGCTATGTGGAGGAGAAAAAAAAAATCAAACATGCCATTTCTGTCTCCAGCAGTAAATTACCTTCATTCGGCACACTGACTTTCTATTCAATTTCATTTAAAAAAAAATGAGTGTTCATATTAAACCATTGGATATTCTATAGGTAACACTTGTATTATAATGACACCCAACTACTGGCACTTAAAACAGCATTTAAAATGGTTTCTGGGGCAGTAGCAGCAGATGCTGAGAAAGGATCTGATTTGGGACAGAACAGACTCTAAATGATCTGTGTCATCAGAATAAGGCAAGAAGGCAAAAAATGATACACTGAACCAAATGAGAGCCAATAAAACAGAAATTAAAAAATAAGGCAGCATAGGAAAAGGTACACACAGAATTAGAGAGGGGCAAAAGTATAAGTATTTCTATGCAAATGATAGAAGCCTCAAGCTTAGACCGCCTGGTAATACATATTGATATAGTTTTGGGTAGATACTGTGTACATAGAGATACAAAGATAAGAGGAGAGGGTGATTCAAACCAGGAGTTGTACAGGGATATAGTATGTTAAGGACTGAAAAATAGGAAGGGCTAACAGAGGTTTTCAGATGTCAACAGTGGTGTAATAATAATAATAATAATAATAATAATAAAGATAATGGTAGAGAAAACTATGAGGAAAAGGGGGGAGTTAAGAGTTAAGATTAATACGTTAAATGAAAATAGTCTATTTAGACTATTTATGATGATCAATGTAGCAATATATAATTTAGACCTTCAGTGTGGTTTGAGTTGTGGGTCCCTGGCCATTAGGATGTTAGCTTTCCCTCATATTACTATAAAAACATCAAATTTTACAACAGATAAGGCAACATTCAAAGAAAGCTAAGCATGCTTACCTGGCTTTTAGTTGCTGCAACCTTTGCAAATAATGCTTGAGACACTTTCGCTCTCTTCATTTCCTGCTGAATCTCGTCATAAATGGAAGCATTAATGTTCATAGTATTGTTTTCTGGTTTTCCATTCCTTTCTGTTGCAATAGTTGTAGTTTTTACCTGGAAAACAAGATATGAACGTCACATTTCAAAGGATGCCCAACTGAATGGCAGTACAGCTGCAACAACACGCCACTGGTGTAGTGTGGGGTTGCCAGTGCCTGGAACCGCTAGCACTCCCAAAGACCCTTCCACCAGCCCAGTTTTGAATAAAGTCAATGAAACAATTATTTCAACTAGCAAGCTTGAACCTAGTAAAAGTTCCTGAGCACATGCAAAGTTCCTGAGCACATGCAGCCTTCCCCATACCACCCTTCCCATCACACACAGCAGTAAGAGGAAGCTCACTTGACCACGAAGATCACTAGGTGACCTAGGGCCAGTCAGTTTCTCAGCCTAATCTACCTCACAGGGTTGTTGTGAGGAGAAAATGGAAGGGGTTTTATCGATTTATGGAATCATAGAATTGGGAGGTACCCCCATCTAGTCCAAACTCCTGCAATGCAGGAATCACAGCTAAAGACTCCCTGACAGATGGCCAGGTGGTTCATGTTCTTGACTAGAAACCGTCGTGGGGCAGGGGCTGCTTTCACAATGGAAGGCAACATTTCACGGAGCTCACGAAATAATCCACGTCTCTGGTTTCAGCAATTGATGGAGAGGCTGCAGAAATCTGTTAAGATGCACCATCAACCGAAGGTGAAAGTTTCCACTCTTCCCTGCTGAGCAAACCTAGCAACTCCAGGCACCCAGACGAAACGTGAGCAAATGTGCACGCTCTTTCCCCTCTAGGGCAGTGATGGCCAAACTTGGCCCTCCAGCTGTTTTGGGACTACAATTCCAATGATCCTTGACCACTGGTCCTGTTAGCTAGGGATGATGGGGGTTGTAGTCCCCAAACAGCTGGAAGGCCAAGTTTGGCCATCACTGCTCTAGGGTCATTCCTGTCTCATTGATTAGTTCTTCATAGGAAGGTTACCCAGCAAGCCAGACACAGCCTTTTATCGAAACTACATTTTCTAACATGCTTCATCCAAATAATGTCAATAGCATGGGGTTTTTTTTAACTGGGTATAGAGAAATATAATAGTGAACAAAGATTAGAAAACTCTTTGAAAACTTGGAGGGGATGATGATGAGAGATGAGGACAAATGACTTCAGACTGCTTGGCATACCTTTATGAACTTGGGTTATAGGTTGCTAGAGAAGGGTTATTTCATTTCTCCAAACTCTTGCATAGCAGATCAACCTCAAAAACATTTCCCTTCCTTTCTAACAGTTTCTCTTGAACCATTAAGAATATCATGGATGATTAGTCTGTTGTGCTCTACTGAGCACTACGTATTGCTAATTAACCTTTTAGAGGCTATCTACAAAGGCTTTTCCCCCTCCAGAACTTCTATTGAAAGCATCAGTCACAATTTAATGTGTGTGACACTTTAAAGATTTTTTCTAAAAGAGAAGTTTTTGTAATACTGTGTTTTCTGAAAAATAATAATTTAGTGCTCGAGTAAGAAATGAACTCAAGACAGAGCTAAGGAAGAAAGTGGAAGCAAAAGGACATAAAACCTTCACTATGTTAAATTGGTGCGCCACCAAATCCCATAAGAAGAGTTGTTATTTATACAGCATCATCAGTGCATTAAGGCACTTCACAAAATTTGAAACAAATGCTTACTAAAATCTTACACCTAAAAAATGTAATACAACTAGGCATCAACTATGCAGTTATTTGTAATGATGACAAAACTTTGCTAACATTTCTATGAAACTGCCACGAGCCTTTATTCTCATTCCCATTCCTAGCAGCTTTTTAAAAAAATATTTAGAAAAGACACATCTCCTAGCAATTCTATCTATCTTGGCTGACAATAAAAACAGGAAATTTTGGAGTTGTTCATATTTCTTGAATGAAGCCCAAATTTACCCAAACAGGTAATTTAACAGCTTTTCACAAATATGGGCTTTCTCATATTTTTTCCCATGTGAAAATGAAACAAAAAACCCCAACCCTTTTATACACATATTCCCATAAGTACTGTTTTAGTTTAGGAACAAAAATCTTTTTTTAATCCTGGTTTAGCTTTTAATATGACATTGTACATTAAAATTACATTAAAGTACTTCATTCCAGGCAAAACAAACTACTTTTCAGTTCAGTTCTTCAAATGGCACAAGAGGTATAATAAATGCAGTTGCGCTCATTCAGAATGGCTTTTTATCAGGACAAAGTTTACTAATCCATTATTACAGTGGCGCCTGGAAGCATATTTATATTTAAATGTTAGTGTTTCCATTAACTGTCCTCTCCATGGTTATTTCTCAAGGATGGAAGGTTGTATTTCATATTTTGGCCATTTCATGTGTGTCATTAAAATAAGACTTGGCACAAAGGTAGTCTATTAGAACTATTTTCTATATAGCGAACAGCCAAGCATTTAGATTTCAAATGTGTTTAAACGATCTTAATTAAGTGATAAGCTCGCAGAAAGAAATCCTCTGAAATTAGAAATTGTGAGCAGTGTATCTGAAGACAAAGGCCATGAGGAGCAGCAAGAAGTCATGAGGGTCCAAGCAGTCTCTAATTCAGAAACTTCAGTTCAATTTATCTTTGACTGGGTTTCAAGAGCTACAGGTATTGAAGAATCTGCTTAAATAATGTCAATGAAATTATTATTTAAAATATATAGTTATGCCTGTTGCTAAAAGAGACATCCATTATTAGTAATTCACGGCTGAAGATCTGTTATTGTTTTCCATTCAAATATGTACCTCCACACATTACTGTGTTCTTTGAAGGGCTCCGCATACAGGCACTCATTGTGCCTATAACTGATCAAATGAAATTAACTGTGCCTGCAACACCCTTCAAGATTTTTAAGCATTATTTCAGAGCTAGTGCAAACCTTTAGGAGCTTCAGAGAACTATCATAGTTTTGTACCTGGTTGACTTTACACCACAAGGCTAAATCTCTCCAATCCATCTGAGGACTTACTAAGACTGCCAACTTCCTTTTTAAAAAAAGCAAAAGAAATGCAGGCTGCACAACTTGTGCAATTTTGATACACAAAACTAAATCAGAACTTCCAGCTGCATTACTGCATCTGAAAAAACAACAACTATACAGCTTGCCTTTTTTCTTTTTCACACACCATCAAAGCACAACATTTAGCATCAAGCAGATCAGAAAGACTTTAAAATAGTTTACTTGTGTTGGTCGGCTGGGCGGTGTGCTTATAAGAGGTGTGGGGCCCATTGCAGAAGCTGCATTCAAACTTCTTTCCCTTTCATCCTGGTATATTCGATCTCTTTCTGCTTCCGGCAGCTGCAAGAAATTCTGCATAGCCCGAAGGTTTACCAGTAAAGATTGTGATGCAGTCTTGGGGTCTTCTTCCTTTCGCAGGATTTCTGAGAGCAAGCCCTGTAGAGGAAAAAGACACACACACACACACACACACACACAAAACCATATTACTCTATGCAGCCTTATATAACAAACAGCCACTGCTAATCAAGATTTGCTTTGCTTCCCTAACTTTAGAAAACGCACAACAAAAAGGCATTCATCCTGCATAGGAATATATTACTGACAATTTAGGTAATACAGAAGAGAGCCTCAATTGTATTCCTAATTTTATTAAGCATCTGCTATACACACAATACAGACTGAATCTGCTTAATTGGTCTCCTCTTTTTTATTGACTTAACTTGCCATGAAATCTTTCTAAGACAGACAATAAGAATAAGAATAAATAAAATACAAGTAATTCTGCAGCATTATTGCATCACTGCTATTCAAAGTCTGTAATAAGGCATATATTAAAATGATACAGGCATATCTAGAAATTTGAGGGCAGTTCACAATTTACACTCGTTTACAAATAAGAGAAAGCATAATCCACCTGTAGATTGTCATGCTAAAAGCAGTACTTTGTTTCCCCCCGCCCTTCCCTGCTGCTCCCAACATTTGAAAAATATCATGACTAATCGTTGGATTGGATTATCACAGGTAATCATTGGAAACATGGCTTAATTTGTTATGGCAATGTCTCAATATTTTTTCCTTCTCTCCTTCCCAAATAATTGGAAGAATCACACACACACACACACACACACACACACACACAGGAAAATAGTAGGAAATTATCCAACAAAATTTGGAATTTGCAGCCAACTCACAATGGGGATTATTTACTCATTTATTTATGCATTTGTAGTCAAGATTCAAAGGTAGACATCTAAGGGCTCTCACCCAGGTGCTAATGACCCTCACACAATCAGCTACCACAAACAGACTCTTACATATCTAAAATTCACTTATCTTCCTTTAGGATATACACAGGAAGATATACACATGACTTAGCAGTGGGATTTACTTCAAGTATGGGGAACTTTGCCCCCCCCCCCAGACATTGCTGAACTACCTCTCTCTCCATCCTTGACCACTTGCCATGCCTGCAAGGCCCAATGGAAATGTAGTTCAGCGACATCTGGAGGACCGAAAGTTATTCATTCTTGATCTACTTGATTAGCTTGTCTAGCGCTCCAGGAATGATTTCCACCCCCCCCCTTGGGTTAGAGTAGCCAGTGAATCTGCATTATTAACTAACCCTGCATCAAATGGCTTTGATTGCATGACCCAGCGGCAGAACTAGCCGCTCGGTCACCTGGAGCAGCGCACATGCCGTGCACTCGGGGGGCAGGGGAGCTGCCCATTGGGGACGATTGGCACAGCGATTGCCATCCAGGGGGTGGTGTGGCAATCTGACCAGGGGGGATTTTGTCACCCCCCTTAGGGATGACATCCGGGGCGGCCCGCCCCCACCGTCCCCCTTCCTACACACCCCAGGGGTGACCCACAGGTTTTTTGTGTTTGTTTCTTCTTCAGGCAACCTTAACAAGATTATACCCACATCAAGATTATTATTACCACCACCCTCATTAAATTTGCATACCACCATTTATATGAAGATCACCGGGCGGTTCACAATAAAAAATACAAAATGAGAACACAAAGTTTCAAATAAAAACAAAAACGAACTCATAAGCCCCTCTAGAATTCTAGAGGAAGCCCTTTTTATGAAAGGACACAGCTGGTGGTAGAGTTAACACTTCACAAAGTCATAGAGATGTGAAGGCAATCTGAGTTAACCAAAACCCAGACCTGGGAGCAAAGATAACTTAAGAGAGACTAGGAGGAGCCAACCACTGCTCCACAAAACACTATATACATTTTGAAAAGGGCAAATTCAATTTTATCTTTGCAAAGGAATTAAAGAAGAAAGCCCATGAAAAGTAGCCAGGTACTTTGAGTACATCGTGTAGCAAAGAGGCTCAGCCTTTAAAGTAGCTTACCCAAGAAACAGAAAGATCACAACATTAGAAGAATTTGTCCAGCCAGGCTCTGCTGCTACAAAAGCGCTGTGCTGGAAGAGTTCCTAAACAGAGCACTGTGCTATAATATGTCATATCCAGTAGTACAAATGGTGACAACAGAAATGGATGACAATTTTTTTCTTAGGCGGTATATATTGTAAAAGCATTGACCTTCCAGGAAGAATAAATGTAATTATTTGTGGGTCCAATGTTAATTCCAAAACAGATTCAGGATATGATGCTACAGTAATTTCAGAGGAGAACTACATGGTATTCCAAGGCAGATACTGTTTTACACTGCACAGAGGGTGTTCTACTACAGAAATAATATACAAAGAGGAAGCAGTTCATTGCATGTGTGTTACAAGGTGGTAACCTCCTCAGTACCTGCCCAAGAGAAAAAGAAGGAATGTTTGGAGACACTAGTCTAAAAAGAAGACGGCGACTAGCGTCAACTAGTGACCAACTAGATGCCAATAGGAAGCTCACAAGCAGAAGAGGACAACAAAATTCTCCACATTTCTGATTCCCAGCAAATGGTATTCAGAGACCAGCATAAGAGATAGAAGTCCGCCCGGCTTCTGTGCGTAAAAGTGCTGCTGCTGTTCCCTTAGGTAAGGGGAATAAGCTTCTAAGAAATTGATTCTGCAGCGTTTCTAGCTCTTTGATAGTGTTCTTGTCCTCTCCCCAAATTTTGACTCTGTATAGGATCTCATCTCTGTTAGATTTAATAAGCCATGATGGGCAAGGGTTAAGTAAAAATATGGTTGGCTGGAACCAACCAAGCATCTTACCCAAATAAGGGTAGAAACACTGCATCCTGATGGTTAACAATAATTATTATTATTATTATTTATTCCCCACCCATCTGGCTGGGTTTCCCCAGCCACTCTTCAGAGTACATTGCAAATATATAACAGCACTCTACCAAGGGTTGCACCAAATTCCTCCTGGGCTAGACTTCAAAAGATCTCACAATATTCAGAAAAGCTCTGCTAGATGATACTGAGAGGATTCAACAGCAGAGGAGAAAAACTGTTTCTGCACTCCCATCACTACTAGAGTAGCTTGATACTGGGGCTCTATATTGTGGTCAGATGGATACACCATGAATTTTTCTGAACCTGCATTCCAACCATTTTTATTTTTCAAAATTATTTGTGTGTGCATTACTAGGAGGAGTGCATGGTTCAGAATTGATGTCAGTTGCATTCTGCTCCATAATTCTTACTGAAGCAGAAAAAGTTTATTTTATGTATTGCTTATAACCCACTTAACTGAGAAAGCCCCAAGTTGCAAACAGAAAACTCAGCACAAAATATTAGGATAATCTATAATAAAACATAGCACATATTAACATATAAAACAAGTAAAAGCTATAGTCGTGTCAAAATAATGCAGTAAATATGTTAAATCCATACAGAACTTATACAATGATTTTATGTTTTGGTCTAGTAGAGATATAATAGCCCACTATTGGCAAAAGCGAAATAAATACACACTGGGAAAGTGGGTAATAAGTACTATCTTGGAGAAACCAATTATTAAAACACATTGAAAGGAGTAAGTGCAGCAAACCTTAGTTGTACTGATTGTAGCTGGATTCCTACTGCAAACAAATTTCAGCATATAGTTTGTAACTTCTTTCCTGCATTGCTTTTTTTCCACAACATGCCAATTGCTTTTCCACTAAAAAATGGAAGGCAGAAATCACTAGCGTGCAGGCACACACACACACACACGTCTCTATATAGACTATGTTCTTCCAAGCTCTTCACAGACCATAAACACTTGATGACCTTCATACATGAAAATATTTGGACCAAGTATCACTACAAAGCCATCCAGTGTTTGCCATGGCAGACATCTTGTCACAAAGTCCCACAATGCAAGCATAGACTTTCAAGTTAAGAGCGGAGATGTCAAACTTACATTCATACTGTGCATGCTTTTCTTTGTCAGATCCAGATTGCTTTTCACAGAGATTTGGAATATCAAGAAGTCTGAGATGGTCTAAATACCTAAACCCTAGCAATGTTTCAGGGATGACTAGAAAGTACCCTTGCACGTAAGCAAATTGGAAAGGCTGATTACAAATGGGAGCTGTACTGATTGTACCAAAATCTATGAAGAGATAAATTCTAGACCTTGTCCAGTAGCACCTTAGAGACCAACTAAGTTTGTTCTGGGTATAAGCTTTCGTGTACATGTAAACTAAAGTGTGCATGCAGACGAAAGCTTATACCCAGAACAAACTTAGTTGGTCTCTAAGCTGCTACTGGACAATTTTTTATTTATTTCGATTGCGTCAGACCAACATGGCTACCTACCTGAATCTAGAATCCTAGACCTTGTTCACAAAGGGGATAAAAGTATAATCACAAGTTGTGAACAAGCCATGCGGATAGCACAATACTAGAAATGACATAAAAAACCCAAAACATTATCTTGTGACTGTTTTAGAAGAAACAGACTGTCGCAACAGAATCTTTCATCACTACACCCCATTGGGAGATGGACATTATTTGGCTGACACTAACTAATATTAAAGGTATATTGAGATACTTCCTTGCCTGGCATTATCTGCCACAGTGCTGTTGTACAACTGAATAATATCTTTGATAACTTTGGAACTCCAGATTAATTCATGACCTAAAATGTCATGAATTTGCAGCAACTGAATTCAGTCATTCTGGACATCTTATAACTTTTGCTATGTTACCAACAGTTAAGGACAATGAGCAGTACAGTCTGCAATGAAAATCTTGAGGGGGGGAATGACATATATACTTGCTCTTTTAAACTTCAGGTCAACACTATTGATTCTACTGGATGCAGTCCAGCAAATTGCTCATGGAAAGACAAATCAGAATACTATTCGAACCCTAGAGAAAAACCTCTTCCAAAAAGGCCTAAGTTGGAAAAAGTTGCTGCTTCAAATGAGCAAGCCAAGAGAAGTTATGAGCCTTCTCTAACTAATCCAGTTCAAAGCAGTAACTGCCATATTTAAAGAGAGGAGACAAAGTTTATATCAAATTTGTTGGAGAAAACTTGATGGCATCAGCTACTGTGGAAGAAATTAAATACCCATATCATATTCTGTTAAGATGGTACATGGAATACTCAAAAGAAACCAACATCTTCCTATCCCCAAGAAGTTACAATCTCCAAATACACAAAGTAGTACTTGAAATCCCAAGTTCATCTACTGAGAATCAGCCAGAGCCATTTTGTAAGACTGAAAGTTATACTACTACTCAGATTGTCCTATGTTCTATAGTACCTAAACTACCCAATACAGTCGTACCTTGGCTCCTGAACGCCTTGCAAGTCGAACGTTTTGGCTCCCAAACGCCACAAACTCAGAAGTGAGTGTTCCGGTTTGCGAACGTTCTTTGGAACCCAAACGTCCAATGGGGCTTCCAATTAGCTGCAGGACCTTCCTGCAGCCAATCAGAAGACATGCTTTGGTTTCCAAGCGTTTTAGAAGTCAAACGGACTTCCGGAACAGATTCTGTTTGACTTCCAAGGTACAACTGTATGTTTATTCAACTACTGTTTCTTTAAGTAAAAGGGATGAGATGTGTAGATAGTGTGAACAGTGGGGAGGTATAGATAATGACAATGTCTGTACCTCCGAATATAATCAGATCACTGCTAGCACTGGGATTAGAAGTTCCCCATGTTTGTCTGCCTTTGAGATAAAGACATCAGGTTTCTTGTCTAGCTTCCTGACCGCTATGCCCACTATGGCCTAGAGCACGGATGTGAATCTGTGACCCTCCAGATATTGCTGGACTACAACTTCCATCATCCCTGACCACTGATCAAGTTGGCTATGCCTAATGGGAGCTTGAATATTTTTGAACACGGACAATGACAGCCACCCTATCTTGCTTTTCAGCTTCAAGCTAGAAATGGAAAAGCAACTTTGCTTCCATACTTCTAAATTCTGTAGCCAGTGGGCAGTTCCTCTTTCTCCAGCACCAAATGTCAAATGGGGGTGGTTTTCAATAGGATCACTCCCCCACAATCACTATGCACTCAGTCATAATTCTCCCCCTGGTTGCAATTGAGGGGTGGGAAGAGAGAAGACTGATATAAAGCCAATGCTATTTGATAAAGGGAGGGTTAAATCCTAGGGTGGAGAGACAATCTATAGAGAAGAATATGGCTACAGCTATCTAATATGCCAGTACAGCAGAGTGATAGGTCATGTAGAAATTGTTCAGCTAATTCAGGTCTATATGTGTGGAAGCTGATCAAGGAAACATACAAAAGGGAAGTTTTATTCAAAATATATTGCAGATGCCCTTTTAGAAGTGAGTGGCTGTGTGGAAGCAGCCATGCAGTCCATCAATATCTGGAAGGCCACGGGTTGTCCATCCCTGGCTTAGACGCTAAGTCAGGGGTCAGCAAGGTTTATCTTGCCTGGGCCAGATCGGTCTCGCGAAGATCCCTCCGTGGGCTGGATCGCATGCACATGCCCCTGTAATTTTCGGCATCTGCGTGTACAGAGCGCGATTTCCAGCGTCTGGACATGCGCAGACACGATTTTTGGTGCCGCGGAAGTGAGTTGCCGTGCCGATTTAGCGCAGCACAAGAGCAGGCAGCTCAGTTCGGGGGTGGTTCGGGGGCCGATCAAACAACCTAAGCCATGGGCCTTGGGTTGCTGACCCCTGGTCTAAGTCAGCCTTTCTCAACCTTGGATCCCCAGATATTGTTGGACTAAAACTCCCACTATCCCTAGCTAGCAGGATCAGTGGTTAGGGATGATGGGAGTTGTAGTCCAGTAGCATCTGGGGACATAAGGTTGAGAAAGGCTGGTTTAAGTGTTACACAACACTCCTTTCAGAAGAGGCTGTCTTAAAAGGAGGCATGCCCAAATCTTAAATTATGCCATTTCTTTATTGCAATAAACTAGCAGTTTTCTAGTCATATGGGCTGTAGCTCATAGGTTTTACTGATTTATTCCTGTTGTTTTAAAAAATAAATGCTCTTATTGATTTTTACTGAATCCCACTTTGCAGAAAGTGGTCTGTAAATAATATTAAATAAATAAATAAGATAGAAGCATAATTACTATAGTGATTATATTGCAACCAGCTACACCAGCGATTACCCTATTAATGCAGTCAAAGTAATTTGTCAATGTATTGTAATTCTGTTATTAAACTTTTGCTATGAGTGAAAAAGAGGATGAGCTTAGATGTGCTAATTTGGGAGGTCTGTTTTTCCCCTTACAGGAGAAGTCAATTTAAGCCACAGCCACATCACAAAAAATGAACATAATCTTTACAAATCATTCAAGTATATTTCATTAGTAATTGCACAAATATGTTCAATAAGTTTCAGTGCTTTCAAAAGCTAATTATGAATTCTTTAAAATAGGGAGATAAATGAAAGTGTCTGCCAATATTAACTAAAACATAGTCTGTCTGGCCCCCAGTTTGTCTGCTCTTTGAACATAATCACTGATTCAGATAGATTTTATCAGGCTCCTGGAACTTCAAAGCTCTCTGAAGAAAAATATGATTTGCTCCCAAATATGCAGAACATCCTCATATGCTCTCTTTACTGCAATGGATTGAAATCTCATATCCAGGTGGAAGATTATTTTCAAACTCCACCCGCAAGTTTGGAGTCCTGCCAAGTAAGTTATAAGCAGACACATTTATCTTTGTCGCTTATTAGCGAGAGGAGAGCTGTCATGATAGTGTAATAGCACCTTTTTACCTTTTACTCAAACAGTGATATGGGTAGTGTGCTTTTTCTTAAATTACACTATGAAGAATTATACGAACATAGTGGCAATTTCTGTTATACTTAAGCAGGCAAATTTCCCTCCACCACATAATTTACAGAACTCAAATTCAATAAAACATTACAGGATGGTCCATTACTGTTATCAATTTTGAATAATCCATCTTCATTCTTCATTTTACTGGAAAATAAGCAGCGTGCCAAAGACAAGAGGGAAAAGGAGGAAAGAAGAATTGAAGAAAGCCTAACTGGGTGGTGTGGCAAAACCATTGATGTGGCTTTAAAATTACTGCATGGACATTGCAGTAAAAAGGTAAAGGTAAAGGTCCATTAGGTCTAGTTGTGGACGACTCTGGTTTGCGGCGCTCATCTAGCTCTATAGGCCGAGGGAGCCGGCGTTTGTCCGCAGACATCTTCCGGGTCATGTGGCCAGCATGACTAAGCCGCTTCTAGCGAACCAGAGCAGCGCACGGAAACGCCATTTACCTTCCCGCCGGAGTGGTACCTATTTATCTACTAGCACTTTGGGGCATGCTTTCGAACTGTTAGGTGGGCAGGAGCTGGGACCGAGCAACGGGGGCTCACCCCGTCGTGGGGATTCGAACCAGCGACCTTCCAATCGGCAAGCCCTAGGCTCAGTGGTAGGAAAGGGGCATCTACAAAATCTCTCTCTTTCCAAACTGCAAATGCTCTCCACTCCCCGTACTCAAACACCCCTCATTTTATCCGGATAGGTTGCCCTGCAGTTCACTGAGACTTCGAAGTCCCAGTGCGAGAAGCACAGAACATTAATTACTTGCAAGTAGGTTCCCATGTTGTCTGTATCAAGCAGCAGGCTAAGGAACCTGCAAATGGATCTACTTGTTGGCGGAGATCCAGCCTGCTGCTTAACATGGCAGAGTGGAAGCTTTCCTCCCAAGCATGTATTTTCAAGAAGCAAGTCCTCAAGACTAATTAATTTCACTGCTAAGCAAATGAAAGTATTTAAAACCTTCCAAGAGGCTTTCCTAGACCCTTCAACAATGTGCACTACTTTCTTCTTCTTCTTCTTCTTCTTCTTCTTCTTCTTCTTCTTCTTCTTCTTCTTCTTCTTCTTCTTCTTCTTCTTCTTCTTCTTCTTCTTCTTCTTCTTCTTCTTCTTCTTCTTCTTCTTCTTCTTCTTCTTCTTCATTGAATTTATATACTGCCCTATATCCGGGGGGGGGGGTCTCTCTTAATCTGAGGTTGTTGTATGGAGCACAGTAAATTGAAAAATTTATATTTGGGGCAAATTCAAAGTTTGATATCTGCTTAAATATCCAAAAGCATTTCTTCTCTTTTACTGTACTATTTAACAATAAAATAATGATTAATGGAATTGTTTCAGCTTCTCTCTCTCTCTCTCTCTCTCTCTCTCTCTCTCTCTCTCACACACACACACACACACACACACACACACAGAGAGAGAGACTAATATGTGCCATGGGAAAGGGTAAAATTGAGAAATGAACATATAACAATTTCATAAATGAAACTTTCAAAAAAACATCAACCCATCATATTTGGAGATTAAAAATATGTGAAGTAATATATACATGTAGAAGCCTGGAGCATAAGCAAGAAACATGCTTAGTAGAAACATCAGTGGAACAAAACTGCTTCAGAAGCATATATGAACAGAAGGAACAAATCAAAATATCTGTTCCTTCTGTATGAAACACCTCTTTGTATTACACATAATATTAAATATGATATCTTAAACAATAGTAAACTTGCCTTAACAGAGCTGATTTTTAGATAGACCGTCTATTTACTAATATCTTTTACATTAAAATGCTGCATGAAAGTTTCTTTTTATGTAAAAATGAGGGAAATGAGGGAAGAGACATAAAACAGATGAGTGGGACACAAAGGAATAAAATATATTCCTCCTGCCCCTTATTTGTACAAGGTCCAGTGGCAACCACCGTCTCTGAAATAGTGAAATATATATTACCGAACTCATGGTCTATACCAACTGAAAGATACATGAATTTGTCCTAGAATATGGCAACATCAACTTTTTTGACAAGAGTGTTACAGATAAATTCATATTTTGTTTTCCTAGCACACTAGTAAAATGAGAGCTACTACTTAAGCAAAAATCGTAAGGCACCCTTCCCAACCCAGTGCCTTCTAGATGTTGTTGGACTATAACTCTCATCATCCTTGACTTCATGGCATGCTGGATAGAGCTGATGGATATTGTAGCCCAAAACATCTGCAGACCACGAGACTGGCTGGGGAAGCCTATCGTGACTTGCATGGTCTTCAATTGTTAGTGAATTTCTGTGCACTAGCCAAAAAAATTAAGCTCTTAAAAAGCATACTACTCCCTTAATCGGAACTTCTTTTTTCAGTGAAACTAGTTCTTGGTTGTCCAAGAACAATTTAAAAATAACTTCAGTTCATAGCATAAATTCCACATACAGAAATGTCCCACAATTTATATTCACGTACGTTCAACTTAATTAAAATTCAGCAGATGTAATATTACCAAAAAACCCTTCCTCCATTTCAGTAGAAGTCTCAGAGCTGGAAATAACCACAAATATTTTCAATTCATATTGTTTCAATGAGCAACTCAAAAATAAAAGCAGTTACATTTTCCAAAGCTCAGGCTGATGGACCTTGCTAATAGTTTGTGCAATAAAAATAAGTCAAACACCGATTTGCACTGATGAAGTAAAAAATCTAAGGTGAAAAACTGGACTTTTAAAACCCGTACTAAAATGGGGTTATCATGGTTGTCCTATGAATATTTTTCTTTTATAAAAAGTGGGGAAGATTTTGTTTGAGGCAAGATTAATGAAAACAAATGAAGGGCTACGTGGAACTATCATTTGGAGCCTTAGAAACAACTGGGCTGTTGTGTCAGAACTTGAGAATGAGCAGCCAAATTAAAAACCATACCTCTGGCACGCTGCAATCTGGCATCAAGACTGCTCCTGAAATCTTCACAGATGCAGGCTACAGAGATTACTACAGCAAGGATGGGGAACATGTGGCCCTCCAGATGTTGTTGGACTACAACTCAACAGACCACTGGGAATGCAAGCTGGGCCTGGGGGAGGGGGCAAAATCCAATAAAACCTGGAAGGGCACAGGTTCCCCACCGCTATCCTACAGCATGAGGTTGGTGACTGTATTTTGTGCCCATACTGGTGAAACAACGTTTGTTTGTAGTAAGGAGGGTATGTGCCATTTCTGGTAGCTCACTGCAGAGGGGGAAGCATGCAGCCTCTGACTACCCAAAAAAGGGAAAGAAGTTAATGAAACAGACTATTGTTCAGAGGTACTGTACACCCACAAAAATGGGAAAGATGAACACTCAAATGGAGAACGTGGCATCACTTTAAATGGGCTATTAACTTTTTGGGGGGAGGTAATTCATTCCTGCCCTCTCCATATATTTTTTAATTTTATATATGGAATATATATTTAGAATGTATATTCTACACAGATTTTTATTTTACTGAATAAGTTTATTAGGTTTTCAAGAAAAGGACACCATCAGCTTGGCTGTGAAATTATTTGCAGTTTGCGAATGAGTGACTGAGCATTCCGGGAAGATCCCCCTGCTCTGCCTTTCATATGCTTTCTAATTCTTTTATAATTATTCTATTTATTTTGTAGCTACCGATGTATATTACAAAGACCAAAACAGTGCTGCAATGTATATAAAGATTTTTCTAATTAATTTTAAGTATTTCTGATGAAAGTATGTGCTGTGCTATCCCTTTCTTATTTAGTGAAATCTTTGTACTTTCAACATTTATTGATTCAGTTTATAAATTTTGCATTGTTTATTAATTGAACTGATGCTGCCCGAGATACTGAAAATTAATTTTTATTGATTGTTTACTGCAGCATTTTTATAGTTAAGGCAATTGTTCATATTGCCTGGTTGCGGTTTTTTGATATTGTTGTTTTTACTTTGGTATGTTTTTGTTAAAAGCTTTGGGCTTCATTTTGGAAAAGGTAAGTGGGGTACAAACATGAAATCAAAGAAGAAGAATCCAAATCGAAATGCAACAGTTTCCCATTGGAACTGGTAAAGTTTTTGTGAAATTAGCATTTTCCCCCTTCGTTGCAGGGTTTGTCTCCAGGGCAGATATTTCAGTAGCTGGAAGAATTGGCTTTTCTTTTTATTAAGCATCTGTGATCTCCATTTTTTGCCATTTATGACTGTTTACATACGATGTTTTGATATCACGTATTACCATTTACCATGTATGTCTATCATAATTCACTGGTCCCTTTTATGGGTAGCACCATTTTGTGTGCTCATATCTCTCCTGTTTGGTTGGCGTCTCTGATCTGGTCTGGTCCATCCTTCCTCTCCTTTGGTTTCTTTGTTGGGGGTCACAAAATGCCAGAACATTGCTTCAGGATGATGAGGTAACCTTATTGAAGCTTGCTATTTATTTTTGTGTTCCAAATGTTTCATGAACACTTCTCGGCTTCTGTGGGTTGGGGGAGGTGGACCCAAGGATGGCAGTGGAAAAGATTATTAGGGCTGCCAGTTGCAATATGCAGAATCTACCCTTTTCTTTCAACACACAGGGAGCAGACCCTCTTAGATTTTGCTGTACTTCCAATTCCCATCAGCTCCCATCAGCATAGCAAATAGATAGTCAGGAATGATGGAAAGTGGAGTCCAACAGTATTGTGGCGGACACAGGTTCCTGCTTTAACACTACTGGTGCAGCAGAAGAGGTTGCAATTGCTTCATCTCCTGCCTACTCTTTTATTGGATTTTTCTCTCAAGTTTACACAACATCCAAGATGACACTGGGCAGGAGATGTAGCAGCAACATCATCTCCTGCTGCATCACTAATTGTCAATTTTCAAAGTTGCCCTAATAGTCTGCAACCGAAGCATAACAGGTACAACGACTAACGCCATAGTAAGTGTCAGTGCCCAGTGCCCATTAAACAAGAAGTGAATTGACTAGGCAGTGTAGACATTATAGATGTGAAGCACTTTATGACTGAAGTGAGCTACTTCTGGCTGAATGTGCCTATCGGCCCACTGTTGTGTAATTTTAAATTATATTCCAAAGTGTGGGAATAATAGAAACTATTTATACTAAAAGTGTGCTTTAAAGGTCTTTAAGATGTTGTACTTTTTAACTGTTTACTTCTCCAAACCCGGTGCTCAGTAAAAAAAAGGGGGGAGGGGTACACAGGAGAACCAGCTAAGTGTGGTTATAATTTCCTAGTACATTTCCTAGAAGCTACCAATTTTGCATCTACCAATGTTTCATTTATCCATCATGGCATGTCTAAGTTTGTGCAAATAATAGAATAATGAACAGGGGAGATGGCAATAATAATAATAATTAATTATCTTGCTTTTTTTTTAAAGAAAAGTCTAACCTGAGTTCTGTTAAATGCCACACGTGCAAAAACTGCCTGCGAGATTCCTGCTCGTTTCAATTCATCACGCACCCACTGGTAGATTTCGGAAGACACCTCTGTGTTAGTTGAGACCTGCTGCTCCAACGGCTTGTTCATGGATCTGCTGACCGGAGGAGGATGGTTCAAGTACTGTTGGTTTAAGGACTGTTGGGCTAGAAGTCTGTTCACTGCATACTGCTGGTTTAACAGCTGGGCCATTACCAGTTGTTGATTTACCAACTGAGGACTAATGGGAGTAGATACAAGTCCAGGATGCAGGTTTGGAAGTGGGGTCCGAACAGGTGGTTGACTGCTGTGAGAGAGCTGAACAGGGGATGGAGGCTGTTCAGCTGTGTTCCCTGGGACTGGTTGGTGTCCAAAGTTGACGTGGTTGGCACCTTGTTGGGATAGTTCAGAAAGGCTATCCATTTCAGCTACAGTAGGGGGGGGGGAAGAGAGATACTACACTTAGATGAAATGTTTTACAAGCACATATATATATAGCAGCATGGCTGATAATCTTCAAGAGAAGATTATTCTCTATTTGATTACAGAGCATTGCCAATAAAACATTGCTAGCATCTTCCCAGCTGTATTTTTTTTCTAGACAATGCATTATTTATTTAATACAATTTATTATAAAGAAAAATCTCCAAGCGGATTACAAGAAAGCCCCCAAAATAAAATGATCAGCAAAAACAGCTCTTTAAAATACTCAAATAGTAATTAATAGCAGCAATAAGATAAGATAAAAATATTAAAACACATGTAAACAAACATTCTACATATCTGGATAGAAAAGTCTGTTCCAAAGAAAACTGATTTTAGCAGATGCTTTAAAAAGCATCGTGAAGGCACCTGCTGGATGCCAATAGGCTCTTGGAAAACTTGAGAAAGCTCTTTACTCCCAAGAAGAGGGCAATTGGCATTGCCAGTTCTGTAAAGCTTCAGCTTACAAACACTGAGTCTCTCATATATTACAATAAAAATTACCTTTGTATTCGGCCTGTTCCTTTTTACATTCACTATTTAAAGTCCCCCCCCCCAAAAAAACTGTGTGTATTTTAAAGATTTTTCTTTAAAGTTACATCATTATTGTTATTATTAGACAAATATTAACTTATGGGTGCATTCCAGCCAGTAGTTTTAGAATGGCTAGCATGGTTGTTATTATTATTATTATTAGCATTTGGAAAAGTGAATGCAATGCTGTTTTTAAAAGAACAGCCAGCAAATCCCTTTTGCTGTGGTAGAAAACACGTTTCTTTTCTAATGGCACAGCAAATATGGGGAATGAAATTCTGCAACAGTCTCTCAAAATTTATTGGATACTATAACCATACACATCTGGTTTTGAGAATACATAGCAAAAGCTTATGCGAAGCTCCATCATTTGAATGTTCATCGGACAGCTTTTTAAAAACTTGAACAAAACTGAAAATAAATGCTGAATCCAGAGTATTTATTTCGGAAGGTATGGAAGTTACAAGTGATTTCTGTATATTAAACTGTGGTTCAGTTAACACAGGCCTCATTTGTACATTTGTGTACATATTTTAACACCTCATCACTTTTTAAATAGCCACTGTTTTCATTCCTGGGTACGGAAAAACTTGTTAAGAAATTCCTGTGAAAATCAGGCTGCAAACTGCCCACAACAGCCTTTTGGGCAGCCTTTTCTGCTTTTGTGGGGTGCTGATTTGTGACATTCTGCTAGCAGCGGCTGACAGGTGCTGCAGACTTGGTCATAAACAGCAACCCGTTTTCACGCACATTTTTCCATAATCCCATTCCTAGGGAGGAATAGCAGTAGAAATGGCAGTGCTATTTACAGTTTAGTCCTAACTCAGAAGTAAGCCCCACCCTTACTCATGAATCCAATGAATTCATGGGATTTACCACCTGGTAATTGTGTAATAGGACTGCAGCCTAAGAACTGTAACAAGGGCTCTTGATGTCACACCACCCGGTTTGCAGTTAAAAGTGTGAGCAGCCTCCAATGAAAAATAATGTGGCTAAAAATCTGGCACAAAGTGATAGGAAGGCTCTCTGTGTTACTCTATCTGTGGCAGCTGTCTCACCACACACAAACCATCACATCGTTTAATATGGCAGTCATCAAGAGTAAGCATGCATGCATGAATTTCACCAGTAGTCTGACCCCCTTTTCCTTCTTAGAGCAGGTCAATGGCTGCGAGCGTTTTTATATAGCAATCTATTATATTTTCACTATCTAAGCTTAACTTTTTTTTAAAAAAAGAAGAGTAGAATAATTTAATAAAAGCATATTTTGGCAAAACGTTACATCCTAATCCCTGTCTAACTAGGTCTTGCACAGATAAAGATGGGCCTTAATCCAATTAGTGTTTTGGTACAGGTTGTGGTTTTATGTGATGTTCTGGTGAATTTTATGGTATGCTTTTCCTATTTTAGAAAAAGCACACAAATGTTTAGATAAATGGCCAGGGGGGTGGCATAACTACCGTATTTCCCTTCAGATGCTGTTACACTCCAATTCCTATCAGCTCCTGTGTACACGGTCAATGATCAGGGATTATGGCAGCTGGCATCTAAAATAATCTGAAGGGTCACAGGTGAGTCATTAACGTTTTTTTGTACTGATCTTTTCTGCAAATGCTTAACCTGGAATGTATATGTAAATTAGATGGGTGGGTTATAAATAATAAATTATTATTATTATTATTATTATTATTATTATTATTATTATTATTATTTATAGATATCCATCACTGGACTCTGATTTGACTTCATAGAAACATGAAGCTTCAAATAGGAACTGACTTCTGATTTCACTTCAGGGTGTTTTGCACATTCAAAAGTTTTTAACCCCATGTTTCAGTAAACCCTGTAATGTGGAGGAGAATATCGTAATGGAGATGCAGGGATAATCATGGTGCATACATACAATGCAGGCAAAATAATCCTTTGGCTACAGGGTTCACTGAGAAACCATGAGCAAAAAAATATGGTGAAATTAGGCTTTCTTAAATCGAAAGATTATTTTCTTAAACCAGTATTTTAACATATGGTCATTATTATTATTTCTGCTATTATGGCCACATGATAGATTTAAAATCTGAAATGTGTTCAGTATTCAAAATGTTAGATTCCCTTTTTTATTTCTAAAACTTTGAGAAAGCTAACAGGTGTCAGTATGCCAATATTAATGAATACTAATTTTTAAAACTACACATTATTAACATTCAAGCAGTTACACAGCTTTCTTCCTCTTCCTTGGCTATACTGCACAAAAGGTGTTCCGGGAGAAGGAAAACTTTCTCTCATCTCTTGTACATATTAGCAAAAACATGTCCAAGTTTCCAGAATTTGAATACAGTGGTACCTCGGTTTAAGTACACAATTGGTTCCGGAAGTCTGTACTTAACCTGAGGCGTACTTAACCTGAAGTGAACTTTCCCACTGAAAGTAATGGAAAGTGGATTAATCTGTTCCAGACAGTCCACGGAGTACTTAAACTGAAGCGAACTTTCCCATTGAAAGTAATGGAAAGTGGATTAATCCGTTCCAGACGGGTCCACAGAGTACTCAACCTGAAGCGTACTTAACCCGAAGTATGGGTGTAATTGGTTCTGGAAGTCCATACTTAACCTGAAGCATACTTAACCTGAAGCGAACTTTCCCATTGAAAGTAATGGAAAGTGGATTAATCCGTTCCAGACGGGTCTGCGGAGTACTTAAACTGAAAGTACTCAAACCGAAGCGTACTTAAACCGAGGTATGACTGTAAGCTTAAAGTGTTTCAAATCATAAACAAGTAGTCACCATTACTTCAGTTCTTATCTTTATGCTTACCCATCATATCTTTTGCCTTCTTGAAATGTTTATACCACCTCCCAAATTCCTGACATTTTGCTGCCGAGACGTTTGCATAGTAAGTGCTGTTCACAATGGAAGAAATCATACTCTGAAAAAGGAGGGCAAAAGCATCTGTATTATTGAGATGTTTAACAAAAGACATTATTTTAATTACCTGATAGATAATATTTTAAGACTCAATACCATATTGGATTCTAATTCTTTAGATCCCTGCTATTTGTGCCAGTATCTTTGACAGAAATACCAGCATAGCATCGCTTGCAAAAATTATGTCATATTTTTATCTAGCCCCTGACCCTCTGGGGGCTGTTTTTCCACACAAACATACTTTAATGGAAGACAACACACGTTCTCCCTTGTGTTAAACATCATGTAAAGTTTTGTTTTGACACATTTTAAAGCTGCTATATTATGAGGCTTCCAGGGAAAGAAAATGCAACAAAATCTAAGTTTGCACAATCTTCTCACATGACTATGTGAACACAGGTACACCCACATAGGAAAAAAATGGCAAACCTGGAAGAATTTATAATGAATGGTCAAAGATATCTGCTTATAAGTCTGATTGAAGGAAGCTACAAGATTCAATTTTTGCATCATATTCATTTGGTATTATTTTATTATGCAAACCTAAAATTCTAATAGTATTTCTATAAAGAATAATTTTCTAGAATAGTTTTATCCCCTACCTCCCCCACTAATCAAGTGCCATTTTTAGTTTTCAGACTCAATAAGAAATAATCCTTAACATACACAATGAAATATATCAATTTAATACATTAAGATGAATCTGAATGGATCCACCCTCTACTCATAACAGAGATAGTGGTTGAGCTTGTTATACCAGGTACTAAAGTGAAGTTGCATTTTTTCCTCTGATTTGCAACTGCAACCCTCGCCTTCAGAGGACAACATAATTTACCTGTTGGGTGTGGCACAGTACATTAAACCTTCTTCCCATCCTTACAGATGGGTGACAATCCATCTAAGTTTCCTTAATCATAACTTTTACAATGAACCAGAGGGGCATGATCAGTAACTACCTTGTTTGTAATGCTACCTGTCCTTTATGAATCTATAAAGGTGGATCAAAAAAGTACAAGGACTATGTATGCTGAAGCAATGGCACAAGGCAGAAATCATGGTAGTCCAAAATCGAAGTGCCAAGATAAAGACATCATGAGAATTAACACATGTGGGACTTTTCAAGTCTATAAAATGACAGACGGCTGTCAATCCTGTTGTCACATGCTAGCTAAGTATCATATCAGAAAGACAGCTAAAAGATTACTGTTGTCAGCTCTCTGCAAGGCAATCTTGTGTTCATTCAATTTCACATGAAAAGGACTTTTTCATATATATATTATCTTTCAAATATACAACTCCCAAGTGAATATAACACAGCAATACATTTAAAGGTTTGCACTGAATTTTTTCTGTAGCTAGCTTTTACAATTTTTCTTTCTGCTTCAAATACTTCCAAAGTTAACTTAAATATTGCTAGTTGGCAAAAAGATTTGCAAAGAAGTATTTTCAGTTATTTTCTCTGTACTGCCTATGGCTGCAAAAAGCTTTAAAATACAGGCGAAAAAGAACTAACATAAAATATAGCGAGTTATAGTGTCACAGAAAGGTTTATCTAGGCCTGGTAACAGCTTTTGCCCTTTCCTGGGAAAGGAAAACTTTCGACAATTTAAACTGCCGACAGATCTCTGTGTCTCTGCACATCCACTGCGAAATTGCTTGAGTTCATATGTGTCTCTAAGATCAAAAAGTACCCAAATTTATACATGCACAGTACTTGTAGTTCTTTTTCTGAGAGTCTGATGAAGATTTGATCTGAAATGGTGCCACCTTTGCAAAAGCCCTACTACACTGGGATGCTACCATCTGCCACAGACTGAGCTTTCTTTTACAGCCAAATACATTATTTATAATTATCTCTTCCATAACTATGTGGCAATAGGGATTGATTCCCACCCACCCCCATCCAAGTTCATATTTGCTTCATCTAGACAGTTTTAAAATGTATCCTACATTCTGAATCCTAGCCTCGCATAATATGGGAAAAGATGGCATCTGAGTAATTTTGTATACTGAACATTTTGTGATTTAAAGGGGGGGACCTCAGGTCTCTCGTCTGTTTTTTATATATTTTGTTTATTCGTAAGACAAGAGAAGAAAAGTACACCCTAGGTGTACTTTTATATCTGATCCAATCTTCATCAACCAGTACAGCATATTATAGGTGGCCTTTCTTAACTATGACCTGTAGGTTCTCTCATCGTAAATGGCTTATGATTAAAAATGCATTGTTGTTCATTCTGGGAAGCAACGTAAAAACAACGTTAATCAGGTCAATTCAATCATCTAAACCAAAACTGTTCATGCTTTGCTGCCAAATCAACCAGCCACTACAAAATCTGTTATCTGTGATTGCTCAGCTTCAGGTCACAAAACCATTTATCCTCCACTGTCCCCAAATTCCACCCCACCCCCCCCACTCGCCATTTTTAAGTATACTTTTTTACATATCTGTAAAGAAGACCAAGAACAGCTTCATCAAAGAAGATACTTACTAATTTACAAAAAGTGCTGTCTACCTAAGAGGCAACTTAAGGAACAGATGTTCTAAGATGACTGCACGAACAGAGATATTTAGTCTATTTTTGCATGTGAAAAGTATGCCCTCCCAAAAGTATCATAGCCAGAACTTTCATAGTCCTTTCTGATTGTTTAAACTAGAACTGAAAAAGAAGCATTTATATAACTGGCTCATCGTTCTTGAAAGCTTTCAAGCTCTATCAGCAGAGGGGGCAAGGGCTACAACAACTTATTTACACAATTATCTAAATACGATTAAACAGCTGATGGACAAATATTAAACTGGAAAATGTATAGTCATTTCAGCTCAATGTAATCCTCTTTCTGTAAACACCCAAGATGATTCCCCCCCCAACTAGAACAGTCCTGACATCTCATAAGCCTAAGGGTGAATAACAAGAGATTGTTTTTGATAGTTATAAATATTCAAAAGACATGCAGACCATCTGCTTTCATATTACAGGTAAAGCAAGTCTGAAATGGTGACTGCTATACAAAAATGGTTCTTTTAACAAAGTCTTCCTCTCCTCAAAAACTATAAAGACAGATGTCAAAAGCTGTTTATACAGGGGAATCAGGAGTGTGCAAGATGCAATATTCGTTTTATGCACAGAGCTTGCTAGAGAGTTTCTCTTATTTCTTCCCATCCATGTGTTACCAGCACATTTCTAGGAGTTAAAAAAATCTTTTGAAAAATGGAGATCTCACAAATACCCCAAAAGATGGCTATTTGTATCACAAATGCTAATTAATATCAGCAAAGGGGTTCCCCCTAATTCTATTGGAAAGGAAGCGTGGATTTGAAATGCCACACTGTAGGTGGAAGACAATGAAAGAATTAAACAAGGTTAATTGTATACTGTACTATCCTGTCACTCAGTATTTCCACATCACCATATTGTCCACAAGTCAACATCTGTTAAATTAGGATTTGCTATAAGCAACCCAGGTCTCTGCCCTCCCCCACTTCAAATAAGGTTTTATTTATGCTCTAACATTAATCACACCCTCCACGAGTAGGCTTATAACAACATAATGATTTTGTCAAGTGGCAAGTTAAAAGATACCTTATCTTCTAAATCAGAATATTAAGAGCACTGTCCATAAACCCTTACCGTCAATTTTCAGAACTGAAAAATTATCTTGACAGTAACCTTTTAATGTATCACATTAATGACCCAGCAGTGTTAAGCACCTTGTTTTTATAATTCTCAATAAAAGAACATTTAATGAACAATCTGTCAAAGTACTGGTTCCTTTTCTTCTCTCTGTCTCTCTCCCCTTCACCCAGTACTATTACGGTAAAGGCCGTTCCCAATTCTGTAGACTCTCATTTCTATTCATCAGACACCGAAGAGAAGTGAGGAATGGGTAAGGGAAGGCCATTTCAAACATTAGGGTTTTTTAAAGGGCTTCTGATAACCTAAATTTCAGTTTCTGAAAATACATATACCCACAGCCCCTCCCCAACATACGCGCCATGCATATCCAATGTAAATGATACCAGAATCCATGACTATGGACTTCAGATTCACATTGCATGTACTTGAAGAAAAAACAAACCACAACCCTCCTGTCGATACTCCCACCCCACCCACAAGCCTTGCTTGTGTTGCCCTCATTCATTACATCCTTCTGTCTGCAATGGAGGACAACCAGCAGATTTTGTTCTCCAGGGACCAGGGTCTGTAGAGCTATTTAGCAAAAAGAAAAGAAAAACCTAGTCCTTACACTTCAGCTTTGCAACTGAGTATTGAAACTGATGTCCATTTTAAGACAAAATGATTCCTAAACAACCACCCCAAAGAAATTGCGACATAATACTAGTATAACAAAACAAAAACAACCCTCATTTCTTCATAAAGGTGAATAGACAGGAAAAAGCTTGGTGAATCTCAACATGAAAGATATTCTAAAACTTCAGAAAAAGGCCAGCTCCTACCCGCTTTCCCCAGTCTCTGATATATCATGGTTTCTTCAGAAGAGTTCAACAGGCAGGAGGAGGAAGACTACTGGTACAGAGGGCAAAGGATTCCTTTCTAATTTGTACTCTATATTGCTTAATGTAACTCACGGATCTCAAGAACCCCTTAAAAAAATAGGAACTAGATATTGGCACATAAATTATTCCCAAGGATTGGAATAAAATTTGGGAATCATGACCCTTAGAACAGGCATAGGCAACCTCGGCCCTCCAGATGTTTTGGGACTACAATTCCCATCATCCCTGACCACTAGTCCTGTTAGCTAGGGATCATGGGAGTTGTAGTCCCAAAACATCTGGTGGGCCGAGGTTGCCTATGCCTGCCTTAGATTTTTTTTTACAGTTTTCTTAAGAGAAAACTCCTTAAAATTATTATGCAGGTGGTATCCCACTCCTTTGCAAATGTCAGAAATGTCTTCTATTATTACTAGAAGCTCCAGACACTTTTAAATAAGATTTGGCATTCCTTTGTGACAGATATAGTGGAACCTTCATTTTCAAGACAACCCTCATCACAAGCCTGGAATATCTGGAACTATAACATGATGATCTGATAATGCTGAGAGTCTTTACTTGGGCTTGGAGTTACTTTTACTCAAGTGCAACTACTTATTCTACAGTCAAGAGGTGGGGGCTGCAGCTTGTGAATCTTCAGAACTGTCCTCAGGGACAGACCCAATATATAGTGCCCTGCAGTAGCCAATCCATGAAATACAAAGTTGGAAGTTATGGCTGCTAGCTCCTGTTTTCGACAAAGTGACAGAGTTATCAGGTGCAACTCATAAAAGGTCACCTGGACACATTTGGCACCTCATTGATGACCTTTGCTGAAGATGGATCAGCGAGTAGGAAGTACATCAACCTATGTATAGGTAGATTTATAAAGTTTAATTATGAAATTGTTGCTACAATACACCAATATTGGGAGTCAAGATTTTGGTGGCTTTTTCATGTTTAAATGGAAATGTCTTGTGATATTTCAAGACCTATTGATACACCTGAGATAGCTTCACCCTAGAAAACTCACTATGTCCAGGACACATCTGGAGCTATAATGATAAAAGGCAGGGCATTAAAGGCTACAATGCAAATGGAAGCAGGAGCCTATGAAGGTGGACAAACTAAAACACAGATAACCCCATATCAGATTTATTATTCCAAGTATCTATTACCATGCCAAAAGCTTTAGCCTGCAGTAGACTTGGGTCCCATTCACGTAACTTTCCCTTTCATTGTGCAGCTTGACAGTTTGAATTGGCACACAGTGACCAACTGTGCAAATAAGTTTGTCAAGCACCAGAATGTGCAAGAGCTGTTCTATACAATACTGTGACAGCACTCGTAGAACATTGATAGCCTACCAGTCTATGCAAAACAAATTAGGCCACATACATCCAGGGGAAAAAGAAGAAAACTATCTGAGGTACTTTTTATTTGCATTGTTCTTCATTTGAAAGGAAAAGCTAAGGACCGTATCACTTCAGATTAGAGAAAACACATTTAAAGTATTTCCCCATATTAGAAAAGAAAGCATGCTGCCCTTCTAAAAACTAGCCTGATAGAGGGACCTTTCAGATGTCTTTTTACAGTCTATACATGATAATTTGGGCTCATGATGGTGTCAGGGCAGTTATATGCGATTACATTTTCAATACTGTTTGTGCCTATAAAAGTCTTGGGGTGGACATACTGCTTCGTTTCTAATGTCCTGTAGCTTCCTGCTGAAATACTGCAATTTTCACACTTTTTTTGGGGGGGGGGGTAGAATCAGGCAGTGGCTTGTCCTGCTTGTATTGCACTATAGCACCCTTCCAGACTGAAATGATAACACTGGGCATCATTGTAGAGCAACTAATGAAGTGGAATGGTGCATGGATGGTCCAGTATAAATCCACCAATAATTTGTAATTATTGTGTCAATCACATGTTGCAGAATTACACCTAGGAAGAAGAAGAAAGTCAGCCAGTCAGGGGCGCGGTGGCATAGTTCTCTGGCTTATGTCCTTCATGTAGGGAATATTTTATAGGTGACGATTTGTGGGTGATGGCATTGCCTTCACTCCAGAGTATTTTCATAGTGGCATCACCATGTAGCCAAAATCTGGATTGGCTACTTGATTGATTATTTATTCATTTCATTTCAATGCCACCCTTCACCCACAGATCTCAGGGTGTTCCACAACATAAACATGAAGGCCTTAACTTTTGCTAGGAATAAGGGGGACAGTTTGAGGCTAGGGGGAGAGAAAGCTGTGAAAAGGCCTGCTCTGAACCATCACCATTTTTGCATGTGTGTTCTGAATGTGTCAAGGGAATGCACTTCCAATAGGTCAACGCTTACATTTCATTTCTCTCCCTTCCCCCCTCCCCCCTAAATTGCACTAGATGAAACACTGTTTGCAAAAGGAAAAAATCTTCATGCAACTTCCCCTGTTTTTCAACACGTGAAAACTTATTCAAATAAGAATGGGTAACATTTGACCAGATATGTGATTTTTATCAGGAGCGTACAAAAGGAATGGGATGAACAATGCCCAAGGGGACTATCTTATATGCCGATGACACTTAGTTCTATTTCTCAACGAGTTTTGAATCAGGAGAGGCTATTCAGTTCCTGGGCCATTGCCTGGATACAAGTGATGAAATAGGTGAGAAAAAACCAGCTGAGCTTGAATCCTGTGTACATGACACTTTACACAGAACAGATGCAACAGCCCCCCCCCCCAATCCCAAGTGGCTTACAATGCAAAAGAGACATGTTGAAGTGAAAGGGGAGGAGAGGAAGCAAGGGTCAAATGTGTGATTATTACAAATATTTTGGCTTAATTACAATAAGGTACAGTGGTGCCTCGGGTTACAGACGCTTCGGGTTACGCATTTTCGGATTGCGTACCACGGGAAACCCAGAAGTACCGGAAAGGGTTACTTCCGGGTTTCGCCGCTGCGCATGCGCAGAAGCACTAAATTGCGCTTCGTGCGTGTGCAGAAGCACCAAATTGCATCACGCGTGTGTGCAGACACGGCGCTGCGGATTGCGGACGTGCCTCCGTCATGGATTACGTCCGCAACCCGAGGTTCCACATTATCAGGACTAAGGGGGTGAGACAGTAGGGAATTCAGAGGGAACAGAAGAAAAAGAAAAGCAAGGATAGAGGCAGGAAGTAGAAATAAGATTAGGTGAGAGATAGACTCACTCCAGTAACATGTTGTGGGAAACAAATAGTACAACTTGATTAAAATCTGATAAACTCATCATCAGATTATTTGATCAAAGGACAGAATGAATGTGGCACGCCAGCAAAGACCTTAATATTCTCCCTCCCTCATTCTCTAGACTCTCACCTGATGCATTTTCTCCATACAACCACTTGCTTAAGTGACTCTTCAATTTCCTATTCTCCCTAGCTGCAATGGCAGTCTCCAGACTTCATGAATCTGGGAACTTTGATATTTTTCTTACATTCTGCCCCACCCTTAAAAAAGAAAACCCCCGAAGAATTTTCTAATGATTGTATGCCATACATTTCAGGAGCAAGTAAAGGTAAAGGTAAAGTGGACCGTTAAGTCCAGTTGCAGACGACTCTGGGGTTGCAGCGCTCATCTCGCTTTACTGGCCGGGGGAGCTGGTGTTTGTCCGCAGACAGCTTCCAGGTCATGTGGCCAGCAGGAGCAAGTACACAAAGCCAAAGCCAATTAGCTTGTTTCATTTCAATGGCAATGATTTCAAAGGCTAGACAACAGAGTGGCAAAAGGCTCTGATGTTTAATTTCTCTCTCCTATTATGTTATAGTACACCAGTCTACAATAAAACTTTCCAACAGAATGGAAAGTGACCTCTATTAAGTTAGGGTTTGTAGCCAGAAACTTCTACAAATATGAAATGCATAGGTACATTAAGAAGCATTAAAAAGCCTCAAATTCACTACAAATAATGTCAGTTGAGGAAAACTCTACAATATCTTACAATATACACGATTTTTTTAAAAAAAAACCTGACATGCTTTCTACCATATACAACTTCTGTAGCCCCTTCCATTAATAATTTGTTGTTTTATGTTGGACTACTTATCTATCCAACAATGATATTGCCTTTCTATTGTATCTTTACAGTCCTGAAATGTTTACATTCATCTATTCAGGTCAATATGAAATGCTTAGATGTGGGGATTACACGAGGAAATTGTGCTTGCATGTGTGGGAATGACTGAGATCTGGTGCTGGCAAGCCACACCGATCTGTGAGAGTGTGGGCATTAGCACGGCAAGCCGGCTAATGTCAGAATGGGAAGAAGGACAGGTCAGAGGCTCAGGTCAGCAGGGCAACAGGTCACAACAGAGCTAGAAGGATCAAGGAGGATCTGGATGGAACTGGATGAATCAGGACAAACCAGATGGGTCAAGCTAAGGAGGGTAACACAATGGGAACTAGGAGGGGGTGTTTACAGAGTGACATGTGCTTGGAGCATGGACAGAGGGCATGGCAAAACAACACGTGGGCTATGGAGGATGTCTTAAGGAGTGACCGGGTGTGACGTTACAGGAAACATCACCTTGTATGGGACTGCACTGCTGTAATTGGCTAGAAGTTACACTGTCGTTGTAATGATTAACTGTCATCCTGAGCTTTCAATAAAAGGAAGCGCTCGAGCTCTGCTCTTGGTCGCCTTCCCATTGAGTTCAACCTGCCTCGAGTCGTGCTGTCTTTGCCCCAGACAACACTTATATTCATCTATTCGGCTCAAGATGTCTAGTTGGTGACTTTACATGAAAAAACCCCACATGCCACAAAATCCTTTCTTCTAGTACAGATAATGGGAAGGATCCAAAGTGCTGCCTTCCCTGAGGATTCAGATGACGATGAATGGGAGGAAGAGACAAATGGTTATCGGAGTTCTCTCACTCAAGCCCTGGACCAGGAGCTGAGCCCTTCTGCTGAGAATCTTCCTCTGGAAGTTTCACAGACCCCCTCTTCCTTGGTTTAGTGGGAGGAGGTGGGGTTATCCAATGCCAGGGAGGTCCCTTCAGTGCCAGAGGAGAGAGCTCCATGGCACAGACTGAGCTGTCAAGGGAGAATGAAAGTCGTTTATTGTCTCCAAAGCAACAACAGCACCTCCATAGGCAGGGGCAGACCCAGTTTCCAAGAAGGAGGGCCTGGCTGGGTCTGCACATCTGTTTTAAGGGGGGGGGTAGATGGGGCCAATTGTTGTAACACCTTCATGCTTATCCATGCACAGTCTCAGACTGCAGCTCCTGAGCCTGCAAACCTGAATGAATTCTTGAAATGCATTTAGGGAATCCGAAAGCTTTCTTTGATCCATGCTTCATCGCTGGTGTCCAGGGGCATCTGAACTAATTTCTGCTCTTCTCTTGTTGCTGAGTTTATGCTGTCTGAATAAAACTTGGCTTCTTACTTCCAAGAAAGTACACCTGTTGTTGTTCTTGGGTGGCAGCCAGGACAGTTCCTTCTGTGAATGAAAGAGCTGCTTCTATTCATGGGAATGAATGAGATTTGTAGAGGCTGCCTATTGGAGGAAGCAGGGGCAGCAATTTTCACCCATTTTCTCTTTTACCTGCAGCTGTCTGTGCTGCCTTGTGCTGTTCTGGGGGATCACCCAAGCCACCAGAGAAGACATTCAGGGGGCACAGATAGAAAAGGGATGGGCAAAAACTGCCTTCACCCCTTCCTGCAGTGTAAGCAGAACTCTGCTGAGCATAAGTCAATTTCCAACCCATGCTGGTGAGCTCCCTGCAAATCATTGTCTAGGAAACTGGGAGACAAATGTAGGATTTTCACCTTCTTGTAACCATAGTAAGTATTAACCATATTACCATTCATACACAAGCAATGCTAAACTATGATTAAAGGCAGGCAAGGAAAGAGAGGTGGGTTTGCTCTAAAGAAGGAAGTAGGAAACCTTGGTTTGCGGAGAGTCAAAACATCATGCCTTCAGTGAGGCTATCAATCATCCACCTCTATGAAGACAGAAACAGTAGTTTCTATTATGAAAGCAATTTTTGCATCTAAGATGACTGAATAACAGGCCTTAATCATTTGGGACGATCAGAAATGTAAATAGTGGGAGGAGTGATTAACCTAAAGTAACTTTTTTTTTGCAGTGGCAGATGTGACGAACGACATACCTCATAGAAAATGTATCAGTGTTATGTGTGATCAAGTGAGTGTAGGTAGTTAGGATTACTAGTATAGATAAAATAGCTCTCCTCATACTGAGTTTGAAAATTTTGCAATGGGGGGGGTCACACTTATCTGGGAGTAAGTCCCATTGAACTCAGTAGGACTTCTGAGATGATGCATGTAGGATTACTCTATCAATGTTCTATCTATCTGCACTGGACCTGAAGTATTTTTTTCATATCCATTACTTTGGGTGACAGCTACGGTACTACATGTTTAAGCCATTTCACAGGTCTATGGTTTACTCGGGCTAAAATTAGCTCTATTTGACGACACAGTAGCAACCCTTCAGGACAGCTGGGCCACAATGTTGTGAAAACACTGTCAAATATTATTTTACAGTTCCCACATAAAATGAAAACAGAGGCTTACAAATTAAAAACAAATAGCAAATTAATGTACACAGCTTACAGCACTAGTATATTTAACAGAGATTATTGTGCAAATAAGCTCTGTGCGTGTGTCTGCTGTATAGAACCTGAACCAAGACTCTCAAAGTTCTGTGCTCCCCCCCCCCACAACTCTCTAAAACACAAACTAGCACATGTCTGTTCTGTATGTGTCAGGTACAACTACAACTCTTGCAAAAGCCACCTCACGGCTGGGCAGGTAAAACTGATTTTTTTGTTATCTATTGGAGCAAGTATGTGCAGACATATTACCAGACATATTACAGTGCTTCCACTAATTGCAATTGCTTTTTTTTAACCCTCTAAGAAACTATATCTATTAAAATTGTAAAATTGTCATCTATGTAGCGCAAGTTTGTTTGTTTGTTTTTTAAAAAATCCAAGTATCTTGTTGGTTCATGTAGAAGAATATGTTTTCTCCTTCCATGGAAACATAGCTCAGATATACTTCTCGGGTTTTTTTCCTGAACAGAACAAACAGGGCAATAAGCAGAGTGAGCAAAATTATGCTTGGTGCAAACTAAAATCCATAGGGGCTAAAATACTTTGTAATTGGTATGGGCATTCTATAGTACTGTAGTTCTCATATACATGAGCACAGTAATTGACCCTTACTGCTGCTGAGCATCCAGATTTTTAGGAACCATTTTGCATTCAAGGTTGCTGAAAGGAAATTTGACCTGGAAAGTATCAAAGGGAATATTATTTTTAGGGGTATGTATTGGCTCTGTGTAATGTCCCAAATCAGAATGCACTGTTAAAATGGCACATCAAGCTGGATCAGAGCCTCCCTATCCTGACTCACTTTGTGAACTTGAGTGCTTAAAAAACACTGCATTTTTAATGTAGATTCTGTGTCTTTTTAGAAAAACCAAACTAACTATGGAAACTAACTATGGAGGTTGTGGAGAGGCGAGAGGAAGATCCTTAATTTTGACAAACAGCTCTAGGTTTAATGAGAGAATTATTTTCCCTGGAAACTACAATCAGAGTTATTTGGGAGAAGGATGTTGAAATAAATATTAAACACTGTGCTTGCTTTAAACTTGAATCTATGCTATTTTTTCCTCCACTACCTATGCGAGTCAGTGGTGATCCCTCTCTCCTATAGGAAACAAGTTCTATTGCAAAAAATCTATTGCTCTTTTTGGATGTTGGGAAAAGCCTGTCACCCCATCAACAATTATTGAGGTAAAAGGGCTGGCATTTCCCCCCACTCCAGACTTGCCTGGGGATCCTCTGCCATTGCATTTACCTACCCCCAAACAGTAAAGTCTGGGGGTGGAGAATGACTTGCAGGACAATGGCTACATCTATCATTCTGAAATGTAGCAGGCTTCATCTCTTCAGAAATAGTGGCCATGCCTGCAACTTACATCCATGTCTTGTAAAAAATAAAACTTTTTTTTCTTTTTAAAACAAACAAACTTTTAAAAGTGCCCTGCATTAAAACGCCTTAATGTGCCTGCCTTTAAGGTTTAATCTAAACTAGAGGGGCTATTTTGCTCTCAAATTTCATCCACTTCTGTGAAAAAGAAAAGTTATAACCATTTTTAAATTCCCCATTAGAGTGAAATGGGTGGCAGCAAACAGAGTTTCATTTTATAACAGATCTAACCTGATGAATTAGATCGGAATTGGAAAGACACAGAGCAGTTCTGAAACAGATTGGGATGCTTCCCAAAGCTACAAATGCAAGTTGAATCTTGTGACTAGTGCACACCTCTAATTATTTTACCCTTGTGAATATGACATTATTAATGCTTCCTCACGTAAAAATACTGAAAATGGCTTATCTAACAAGTCAGGAGAAAGTACCAGAATATTCCACAGGAGAACAAGCTAAAATGTCAATATGGGGGAGAATAGAAGTGTCCCAAACATACACATCCATTCTTAAGAATTAGCAGCAGCATCAGTAAAAAGAAGAAGAGCAAGACAGAATTTTAAGGCCACCATATATTCTTCTGCTGTTCTGGCCATGTGTATAAATTTATTGTAATCCTAATAATGTTTAAAAAAATGCATGAAAGACAACGAAAGTTGTCTTTCAAGTGTGTCTGTAATCTAACAGGAGTCTGTAATCTAACTCCTGTGGTTAATACTTCCATGCTTGCTCAGGGTAGAAGAGGAGAGGGAGAATTAAAGGGTGGGATTGCAAAAGAGAGCAATCGGAAGGTCTTAATAAACCACATTTGTGTTGGTCTATTTTCTTACTATGTTCCAGTGGGACACCCCTTTAGTTTCTCTTTCCCCATTACTATTCTCCACTCAGAACTTTGTTTTACTCTTGCCTGGCATTGTTTTGACAAAACAAGCAAGAGAATTCTGATGATCTGATTGGTTACCGGATGTTGTTATTCTACAGATAGTGCGGAAATGGACATACCACCAACTTTATCTAAGCAATTATAGATGGGCAAGCACCATCCCCCACAAACTCGCTTCGTAATTAACTCATTTTACTTAAGCTTTCTCTGAGAACTCTGTCAAAATAAACAAACAGAGGTCTTTCTGAGAGTTCGCCAGGAAATCCTGAAAACACAGAAACAGAGAATGTTTTCCTCACCACCACTATTTCCATTAGCCCAACATTCCCAAACTGCAGACAGAGGCAGGGAGCAATTCAGCAACAGTAAAGGAGTATTCTTTAAAGCCTAGATACTCTATTACTATACGTAAAATGCTCCCCACGCCTCCCACCTCCGTCCATTAAGCAGACAGGCACTGGGAACTTTGTTTCCCTGTCAGGAATGGATGCTGCAGCAGAGCCATGTAGAATTTTAAAGATGGGGCCTCTTCTTCCCTTGCTAAGTCCTCTCTCACTTCAGCCCTCTTTGCTTGTGGCACCTCTTTTTGGCAAGGGCAAATACAAGAGAGTTTTGAGAATACGGAGTCATTTTTAAAAGCCCCAAAATTTAGAACTGGAAGATTTGGGCTCAGCTCATAGTGGTTGTTTCTGTTTCTCAATTTCAAATTTAGAGAATATCACTATGGGGGGCATTGTTTTGTGTTTTGGTTTAATTGTTTACTTGTGTTTTAATCTTTGTATTTCATTCTGTGAACCTCCCTCGTATCTTTTGATGAGGAACGGTATATCCATTAATTAATTAATTAATTAATTAATTAGGAAATGTGACTCAGAAAGAAACATCTCATCACACGAGCAGACATACAAGCTAGGGGCCTTGATTTACATTGGCCTGTCAGGTTAAGTCAATTTATACTTTGCAGGTGCCTTTTTTCCCCCCAGAGGAATTTTTAGAAAACAACAACCTTCTTGTAAAATCTTCTATTCAAGGATAAAGTTGCTTGGAATGATGAAGGAGGGCGAAAACCCTGAAACGTATAAACATTTGTAAAGGTGATATAAAAAGGCTGTGCTATGCATAAAAATGCACTGTAATTTAATGATATCACAAGGCCGTTCTAGAGCTTGAGGCAAGCGGTGTATATTGCTGCTCTTTGACACAATTTGATTTTGCTAATGAAATAAAAACGCCTCCTTTAAAAGCTTTAAGGGATGTGAAATACCAGGCCTTAGACAACAGAATTGGCTACTACCTGTTCCAAACCCTCAAGCAAGAATTGCCTAATGGCCTGCTGATAGAGATGTCTATCTTGGGATATGGGGAGAGGCGGAGACAAGGATTAGGGTTGTAGTACCTTGTCAATTTTTACAACAGAGAGAGGTTAGATTAGAGCATTTTCCTATTCTACTTTTTTTTAAAGGATTCACTTATGTCAGAGTTCAAGCTGAATCACAAATCTCGTTTTTAGCATTATTACAACTGCTGAGGTATACAAGGACTAAGGCTGTCGAAGCGTTGTGAACACATGTAGGTGCACACACAGCAACATGTGAACTCTTCAAGTTGAACATTATTTTATATGGGTGAAGTATAGTTGAAGGCCAATTATGTAATATGTAGAAGAAGACTGAGGCAGTCAGGACCTATATACGATAACCAGGAATAAGTTGTAGTTTCGTGTTTTGGGGAACCTTGGGGCAATATAGTCCTCTTTTTAAGTGGGGACACCTTTTCCTCAGCACTACTACCCATTCTCTCCCTTCTAGAGGAAGAACATAAGCCAAGTGGAAGATGCTGCTCCACTTCTTCAGGCCTATTCAGGGCCGGCCCACCCATGAGGCAAGGTCAAGCGACCGCCTCAGGGAGTGGAATCCTCAGAGGCAGTGGAATGTATGCACTCTAAAGCATGTATTGCCAACTTCTCCTGCTACTGCTGCAGTGGCAATGGTTGTGGCATGCTCCTTGGAGGCCACATCTGCTGCCCCCTCAGTGTCAGCCCCCCCCCCATGCTGCGTCTTTGCAGGAAACACTGCTGATCTTCTCCCACCTCCTAGCGGAGGCTGCCCTATGGCTCTGCACCCACCCAGTGCTATTCAGAGTGGGCTTCTTTCCACCCCATGACGGCCTTTGATTCCCCCATCAACCATCAGTTAAGATTGATTTCATTCCCACCTCCACCCCCCATTCTCGATATAGAACTTCACTCACCCCCTTGTTTCTGATGTAGATATTTATCCCCCCCCATTGTTCCTGATGTAGATCTGTACTCACTCTTTCTTCCCTGCTGTGTGCACCATTTTGTTGTTCACTTCCGGTGCCAAAATGTCTCAGGCCAACCCTGTCCCTCTGTCACTACTTCCATGCTCTGCAAAGCAGCTGCAGTCAGGACAAAGAGCCTAGGGCTTTGAGTCTCCAGGGAATTGACAGCAGGCCCCTTGCATGTCCTGGGCATTGGCTGGTGCCCAGCACTACAGACCTGCTCTCCCCTCTCAATGCCTTCCCTGACAGGATACACTGGCCAGCTGCTGAACAGAGAGATTACTCTAAGTGGCTTCACTGGTGAATCCGCATTGTGCCAATCTCCCCACCCTTCGCTTCTGCTTCACACCGTCCTCTGTCCCATCCTGTGAGCTGCTTATGTTTAGTGGCAGATGCCCACCTTGCTTCTCTTAAGTATTTGTGTTGATATAAGCATAATTCTCTACAACACAAAGCATTTCACATAATTTAAGGCTTTAGCAGGAATACCTGGCACTGGTAAAGAGGAAAGAAGGGGTTATAATCCAAACTGCTATCCCTGTAACCAAACTCAACACACCGCATTGGTGTCAAGGCAATTAACACTACCAAGACTCGTTCTTCCTACCTTGTGCAGGCCTATGGAGCCCAGTTTATACATTAACGTGGCCCTACCTTGGAGAAGGAGTGTCAGCACCTTGTCCCCAACCCTTCTAAAGTTTGAATGCAAAATTAAGCATTCTTACAAAACTTAATATACAGATCCTGGTTGTCTAGACCTTGATAATGAGTTCTAGTAATCCACCAAACAGCATACATGCAGTCACTCTGTTGCACTTTGTAAGTTATCTTGCACTTCTTTATGCAAACAATATGTATGAGAACAACAGGGCAATATTACTCTCGATCAACCTGCTGTGGAGGTAAGAAGTTATTTTGCACAACTGCTGTATGCATAGTTTCTAGTGGATAAACAACGGCATCTCTCACAACATTCTAGTACAGAGGGGACAGAAGATAGAAAGCGCCCAGTTCTAATATTGCAACTTTCTTCTTGCTCCCCGCCCCTAATTCAGACTAGGCCAAATAAACACCAGCTTCAGTTTCCACTGTTTCATGTATGCACAGAAATGACAAATTAAAGCCTAGGCACTTGCTTCACAAACCACGCACAATGATTAAACCAAAATCAACTAAGAGTCTTGTGGTATCTTAAAGGCCAACACATTTATTATGCCATAAGCTTTTGTGGATTAGAGTCCAGTTCATCAGATGCATGAAATGTAATCCTCAATTGGCAGGTATTTATTACACAGATGCATAAGTGTAAAAGTTGGAGTTAAACAGCAATGAAGTAGAAAAAGGATGCTCTGTGATGATTTGTTTCTTACTTTTTTTGCATTTCATTGCCATTTAACTCCCAACTATTACCTTTCCCACTCTTTTATGTCCATTTGTATAAATACCTGCCAACTGAGGATTACATTTAATCCACAAAAGGTTGCGTCATAATAAATTTGTTAGTCTTTATGGTGCCACAAGACTCTTCTGGGTTTTTACTGCAGGGAGACCAACACAGCTATCCCTCTGGAAATGATTATAACTTCACTCCAAAATTATTGTTATAAAACAAACACATTTTAAATCTATTTTTAAAGCCAAACAGTTTATAGGAAAAAAGTAATCAAACTAGGGTTCTTCCCTATATATAAGCTCAAATATTCTTCACAATGATTAGGACGAAATGCAAACTAAAATAACCCTGGGGAGGAAAGCGAAGCAGAGCTGATGTGCCCCAAGGGCTATAAGTTAATTTTGCTTGGTGCAAGGAACCTTGATAAAATGGATCACCGGCTTTTATTTTTCATTCAAAAAGTCATTATGGCTGTTAGGAAAGTCTTAAGAACTTGACAGCCATATAAATACACGGAGCAAAACCCCAGAATCATACAAACTACAAAAAAAGTTTTAAAATAATCATGGGGTAAATTAAGCTTGATTGGCAATGGCCATAATTCTCCATAGCTTCTGCTGCAAAGTATGGGTTTGGATGGATCCAAACCCATCTCAGACATAGATGGGGCCCTCCTTTCTCTCCTCATGCTGCTTGTGCCTGGGATAACTCAATAAGGTAATATCCTTCATTACAAAACTATTAATCCTTACCCCAAACAGATAGTCTCTTTTAGCTGTAACAAAACCAGCATCAAGAGCCATGGAATTCAAACTGAAATACAACATTTCCTATATATATATATATATATATATATATATATATATATATATATATATATATAATGCTATATCCTGGTTTTGCCATATAAAACTTGGAAGATATAGACTGATCTAAATTATTATAAAATATGTATTATTTTCCAGATTCTTGATTTCAGTTCTCTCAAGTGCACTTACGGTAAAAATTATTTCTTTTTTTAATTGCAACTTATACTAGGAATGCTACATAAGGTACAGATATAAGCAAAGATAGCACAGCATTGCATCATATCTACATTTGTGGACAAGCTGTGACTAGATTGCAATAACATACCAAAGTAAGTAAAATCCTGCCTCTTCAGATAACTGACTTGCGCGTCTCCTGCCTTCACGTTATCAGATGGTGTTGTAAAGTGACTACATTTCTGCACACACTTACTTCCAAGTAAATCTCAAGGAAAGAAATTAAACTTACTTATGAGTAAACATGCATCATGTTGTGTTGCATATTCTCTAAAAATGGGCAGACAGTTTAAGAACAGTGCACAAAGGACGCGCATATATGCATGCGAGCAATGTATATATTCACGACACACGTCCTACTCTTTCTCTGGAAACCTCCCTTTTACACAGGATTTGCGTGCATTTTTCCATCCAGGTATGTGACCTCCTTAACTTCAACAGCTACACATGCACCCAGAAATCTAAGGAATTGGTTGTGCACGGTTAAGTCTTGCAAATATACTGCTAGAATAGTTTCTAATGACTAAAGATAGTAGTGATTGATTCCACTATAAAAGTGATCTCTCCTAAGCTTCCTAAATACCCATGTTCTGTCTAAATAAACGTATTCTAAAGGACTTTAAGAAAGGGAAGAAGATGGGTGATACATAATGGTGCTTCTCTGCTGATAGAAAGCACCTTTGATTCAGTCAGTGGAAGGGGGGGAGGGAAGGTGATTTTTCACAGATTCCCTTTCCCCTCCCCTACAGCCCCCCCCCCGATCTCCCCCAGAGAGTTGGGAGACCCTTTGAAACAGCATGAAAGGTATTATACGAAATAAGGGACACTGGTAAAAGCCACTTTCCTCGACAATTCACTGATGGAAACCTCTGCTGGATCAGAGAAGCTTCTGTCAGCAGAGGCACATGAGCTATATTTTAAATATATAAAATACCCATTTTAATTAGAAATTATTTATATGAAATTGTTTTACTATAGGCAAGATAATTCTGAGTAACAAAAGATCCAAGCTCAGACAAGATTTACATGGAAACAAGACCCATTCATTCCAGTACGATTCACTTCCAAGTGTGTATTTTTAAGGCTGAAATCCTAAACACAATAACAATTCAGCCACCCTACTGACCCAAATGTAATAAAACCTATAGATAAACCAACAATTCGGCTAGGAATAAACACAGAGCTAGAATAGAAACTAATAAAATCTGTAGCTTAGGAAATTATCAGCTCAATTCTTGTCCCTGCCACGGAATACCAAGGACGCCTTTGGTTTCCTCAAACCAACAGATTTTAGCCTCTATCTAAAATATTTAAAATAACAAGATTGTCTTGTGTTAAATACCTGTTTGAAAGATTTCTGAGCTAACATACTTTACATTTTGAAGCTAAGATCATTTCAAGCAGTTCAATAAAGACCTGGGAGGCTTCGCATCATATTAATTAGCTGTTCATTACTATTTACAAGTTATCCTTTAGATGTCACAATAGCCCTTTCCAGCTAGTATGAGAGACAGTCCCCACTTGCATAGCTGTTAGGTCGCCGCCTGTATGGTGGCCCAATGGTGCATGAGACTATATTGTCTAATGCCTTCTACTCAGTGCTATTTTTCTAGAAAAAGAGGTGCCAGAACTCACTATGAACGCCTCCTTTGATCTCTTATAATGGCAATGGCGCTCAGCTGGGAGGTGCCTGGACTGAGTTCCAGTGAGTTCCGGCTGGGGGGGGGGGGAGGTGGAAAGCCCTGCTTCTACTCATGAGTCAATTTGTGAAACCTGAGTGTGAAGCCTCTTTTTCTATCTGACATCTCCACTGTTATTTGCTTCACTGTTCTGGGAATCTTGGCAAGCTGGCAGAAAAAAGTCTGGAGAAAAGCCTGATCAATTTCATGAGCAAATGAATCTAATTTTTAAAATTGGGTATGTGGTGTGTGTGTGTGCATGCATGCATGCATAGACAGACATAGACAGACAGATACACACACACACACACACGGCACAAGTAATAATAATATAGTAAAATTAAGGTGAGGAAGTGTCAGTGAAATTGGCAACATTTTCCCTTATTGGGTTGGACCAGAGAGCAAGTGGGTGGGGAATAGTGACTCAAATAGTCACTGGACACATGCCTCTGGTTACAGAAAAGAAAGGAGAAATCAGGTAATCTTGCTTGTCAACAATGACCAAAGAGGTATTTCTCTACAAAGGAAGAGAGGTTAAAATATGGAAATGAGCCATTCACATAATGGAATGACACTGGGCACTGAACTAAAAGGAAGCACTTCAAACAGAAAGCACCTGTTCACAGGTGGCACAAAAACGACACCACAGGAAAGCTGAAATGCAACTGATGCGCATGCAGGAAGGCACATCTACAATATTTTAACAATTTGATGCTAGCACTGCGTTTATTTCGTGAATGCACACCAACAGTGGGAAAGAGCTCAAAAGCACTTTTAAGTGGCATGTCTGGAATTTGTCTCGCTCATTATACTGTTATTATGGATTTGGATTTGTCCTAATAATTTTTTCTTTTTTCTTTTGTAGATGTTTAGAATACATCATACATTCACACGAAATACTGAAGTGACTCTTTACTTTTTATAAATTAGCATATTGAACTAGTTTGGTTTGATATAACACAACATTCAAATTCAGCAGCAGGTGTGACCAAGTCAAGAGCCTTTTAACTACGGCCACACACCCAATGTGCTCTATTAACACAAGTTACAATAATGCAGTTCAAATATCTGACATAAAAAAGCAGCAAACTCCAGCTTTGTATTTCAGTATGTCTTTCACAGGATTAAACCTGAATAGTTGTTTAAAAATAAATCTACTACATTTTAAGATCTGATGAAGCAGTAATGCAAATTTGCGGTTTTTTGGCAAGAGATTCCAGCGGCAACAATCTGTAGAACCTCAAATCAATGTTGCCTGTGGTGTTTTATTATTTATTGCATGTTATGCTAAGTACCTGTGAAAGGGGACATTCCTTGGCCAATGAACTCTGGTTCATATCCTTCAGTAAGTCCTTCAGAGCATTTCTTACTGTTGTGTGAGACCATTGTTCAGGAGGCAAGTCTTCTAGTTTAGGGCAACTATTTGAGACATAGATTAGAAAAAGGATTATTACAAGATTGCATTCTGCTGCAGAACATTCCTTTAAGACAGACAGATTTCATTTTGTGCATCAAGCAGATGCATCTGGAGATTGCTCTCAGTCTCCTGATTGTTCCGATTAGTTAATTACTTTATACAACACATCTGCTGTATTGATGCATGAATTATACATCAGCTGCATGTGGCGACTATTTTTTCATGTTACTTCTACCTTCCTGCTCTGATGCGCTTGGTAAAACAATTTAAGGTGTAATGCCTTCTCACGACTGATCATGAAAAGAATTAATATATTAGCTTCCCCCACTTTTAGTTTAGCGAAATTTAAAAAACCTCGACAGCAACAATAAGAGCGAACAAGTCATTCTTTTTTTTCCAAAACACACACAGATGGTGCTGTTCATGATATGCAAAAATATTTTTCTCTTAAGTAAACTTTATGTAAAATGCCTTCTTGTAATGCATCATTTAATTGACTAAAATGCAATATACTTTTAATGAGATACCAAAAGGAAAGCTATGAATCGCAGCTTTGTGAATATAAGGATTCTACAATATTTTGGGGTGTGGGGTGGGTCCTGAAGAACTGCAGTAACAAAAGAATGCAGGTATTATTCTGAAGGGTGGCCTGCATTAACTCAGCAGGAACTGAATATTCACAATATATCAAATTCTAGGCTGCCACCCTGTGTGACATACCTGTGCAACTGGATTTTCAGTGTGACCACGTGATAAACATCCTGCAGCATGTCAGCTACTGTAGCATCAGGGGCATCTGTGACATAGGAGAGAGGAACTGGGTTCCATTTCCCAACCTGGATTAGTCCTGTACCAGGCAGAAAGATTACAGGAAAAAAGGTTTTAATCGCGGGGCTGGCAATTTTAAGAAAGCAGGTAAAAGAATCCATGATTACAGGATTCTTTTATATTACGCAGTTATTTTTAAAATGCACAGTCAACCAAGTATGTCCTCTCCCCTTACATTAACAGATGAGTGGATAATGAGTTACTATACCGAAAAACATGCGTTTGTAAATTTCCCTGTAAGAAACAATAAGAGATGCTCAGTCCTGGGCGGCGGGGGAAGGTTAACTTTCTCAACTGTCCACCTGCTGAAACATGTCTCTTCCTTATGGATCTTCAGTGGTATAGATTATTAAGGATTGTTACTCCACTGAAGGCATTTAAAAACAAAGCCATACTTCCAATATTTCACACGGGCAAAATATGTGCTAAGAAAAATGCAATGCAAAATTTGAAATATACATTTTACATGGCTGCAGATTATAAGAACTAGTACGACGTATCTGAAGATAAGGAATACCCTGTCTGCCCAGTCCCCCCACTAAAAGTAAATGAAGATTGTTTTGCAATTTATCAAGAAATGTTTACCTTTTGCTTGAGCAGCAGAGCTATGAGAATATCCAAGCGACAGCAATGCCATTTCAATCAGCTGGTTGAATAGCATGTCCTTCCTTACCAAAACAAATTCTGCATGCTCTTCTTTGCAATCATACTCAATGGAGTTTTCATAATGTTCCACTACACAGAAAACTGGAAGCATGGTTCCTGTAACACAAAAATTTTAAGAAATCAAAATTTCCTTGTTACTTACACGTACTTTCTGAATGGGTTGTCAAAGAAATGCTATGCAGCTGAAATCCTACCCACAGATTCCTGCCAGATATAGGCTACATCACATGCATACATCTACAAAATGCTATAACAGGTGTATGCACAGGTCTTGGTCTGCTCTAGAATTCAGTACCTGCTTATAGAAACAGTGAGGTTGGCTGCAGAGAAATAATGTTGGTTGTCCTATCTGATTTGTTGTGAGCGTCTGCAATGTGACTACTTAAATACATACTGCAGAAGCCTTCAGAGCAAGCCATTGCAATGCCATCAACATAATTCTGTTTACAATAAAACTTCCCTAGTAGTGCCAAAAATACTGAATTACTAATTGTCACAAAATTTCACCTTTGCCTGGCTGTTCTTCAAATTTCACATTTACAAAACAGTGCAAAACAACAAAAAAAAAAAACCCAAACCCCACCCAGTCTAATGCTAATTGTTTTTACTGTTTGGAAATAGGCAGGACACACTCAAGTTACATCTAACAAGATACACATTCTGGAAAGAAAAGAAAAGAAACACACACACCTACACAATTCTAATTATGTCACATTTACTGTAACCCAAGTTACTGCCATTATATGTACTTTGAGCAGCTAACTAGTAAAATAATAATACTGTGCCATAAATGTGTGCACATAATTAACTTCCCTTTTTCTTTTAAAATTAATTTCAAGGGACTATTTTTACATTGCTGTGGTCCCAATGTATCAAGATGAAGAAAAGGTTTATAAATCATACATCACATCTCTCATTGATCTCAATGAGATGACAGCATTGCCAGTGAAACATGCTAGGCCTTTTTTAAACACCAGAATATTTGTGCCTCTTAAAATTTCGCTTTCATTTGAGCTAGATTTAGAGTAATAGCCCGCTGTTCATGCAGCACCGTACCAGTATCGCTCACTTGCTATAGGAAGGAGCTGTTCTTGCGAAATTACAACTGGTGACTTAAATGAGAGGGAAGTTGCATGTAAATATAAACACCTGCATTCCACTAAGCCACTAGCAGAACTCTGGCTACCTACAGTGATGCAGATCAGACCCCTTTACTGACAAGATTTCAAAGGGTTAAACAGCCGCTACAGGGGAGATGTCTCGTGGCATACTGCCAGAAGGGCATAATCTTTAGCATAAATGATGGCAAAGGTTACTTTAACAGGGCGCCCAGGATCGCCAATTAGTCCTACAACATTAATGCCTCTGTAAGCACTAGCCCTATCTACATTTACAGAAGTCATCCAATCCTGCAGAGGTATATAACGCATACTGCACTTGTAAAAGTGATTTATCGAGACATTGAGGTAACTTGAACTATAGAATCTCTTTGTTCATTTTGTTCTCTTACACATACAGTAGATTACAGTGAAAGGCTCCTTTTGAATTACCTCTACACTGAGCAGTTCACCACCAGAGAAATCAGTTTCTTTCAGGATTGCTTGGAGAGATAAGAGTACAAGCTTCTCTTGGTTTGCCGAATAGGTTCAGCACAGACCACAAAACTTAACCATTTGCCAATAATTTGCATCTTATAGCAAGATGTTTCAGAAAGTTGTGTGGTGTTGTTGTTGTTTAAAAAAGACTAGGAGCGTGAATATCATAATGTAAATTGCTGATTTCTTCCTTGGTTCACTTGTCAGAGCTTGGGTAAAATCTGCTTCACAATATGCTTTGACCCATCACTACCCAAACACACAAAGCATGGGAGTAGGAGACTGGATGAGATTGGAATCATTATTAAAAGTCTAACTGCAGAATCTGCACACATTTTTACATACTTTAGAAATACAGTATCAACTTGTGCTTACTCTATTGCTTCCCTCCTACTGACCTCAAAATAAGAACATTACCGGTACATTATTTGGGGGGGGGGAGTAGACAGCCTCCCAACTAAAGCACCCTGGATTTACCCCCAACTGTGCTAAATACAGATTTATTGTATTTTGTATTATAATGGGAAAGTCAGTGTTGTTATTGTGTGAAAGGCCTGTAAGCTCCAGCACTTAAAAACACAAATGCCCTTCTCAAAGAAGCAGCGCCTCTTCTTGACTACTCTTTGATATCCCCCTGTAGCTACCAAAAGGTATCATCTGACTACAGATGTTAAATCTCAACAACCTGTCACAAGTGCCCTTCTATTAAATGTGAAAAATGCTAGACAGGAGACCACAATCTCAGCTAGCTGATCACTCTTGCAAATACTTGGCAAGATCTCCCAAGTGCAGCAACTTTATAACCTTCTAGTATTAAAGGGGAAAGCACTGGTCAGTGCTCAATGCTAAAAATACAGCATGATTTAAACCTGAAGGCAGTGTTAGAGGTTTTGCCGAAGGTTTATGAGTCTATGTAAACAGCACGTCTGCCATAAGAAGCAGAGAGGTCTGTAGAATCCTTGTCTAAAACTGTCCTGGCATTAAAGTTTGCTGTGCAAATATCACATAATACCAGAGACAGCTGAAATCTCCTATTTAGGAATTTATGGAACTTATATGTTTGCAGGCGTCAGAAAGTCTTTTTTATATAGCCCCAGTGCTTCACAGCATAATATTAATGCACTCTGTTTAAAAAGCAGCAATAAATTATATTTTTAATGCCTTACCCCGGCTTTCTTAAGATGCATACATTCTTGGCAAACAATCAATAAATAGGGTAATCATGAGCAGAGGCCAAAGAATTTGCTGAAGTGCTGTTTTTCCATTTTTAATAGATACAGATCTAACAATACGGACTGCTGTGTCTGTTCATTCCAAGATCAATATATTCTTTGTTTTCGCCAATCCAAGGAAAAAAATAAATGATTGTATGATAAATGTTATGCATCAGAATGAAATGCCATTGCCTTCTAACTCTGTGTTTAATTGTCTTGGTTAAATTCTGTATTTTGCTTAGTAAATGCAAGAAGAATCTGAATTATAAACTAGTAGCAATTACACTGAGAAAAGGAGTGCTAAAACAAAAGCCAAATTATATACAGCACATTTAGATATAAATTAACATGACCGTTGTGTATGTTCCACAAAAATCATGTATACTATTAATTTTACTTTAAAATATTCATAATACAAGACATAACGCAGACACACACATACCACAATCAGTCACCGGCTCTAAAAGTGTCTCTTTCTTGTGAGAATGTCTAATTACAGCAAACCAGTCATTGAACAATATGACACCCAAGTTGTTCATTGCTCAGTAATGAATTGTACTTAAGGAAACAAAGTGCGAAAAATGGTCATCATAAAGGAGTTTTCCACTGAACACCAAAAATGCTTTGCATCACTTTCTTGAAGCCAACTAGCAAATGCAGTCAACCTTCCAATTTTGGACTCTTGTCAAGAGTAGAAGGAGAAATCTGGCTTTTCAAGAACCTATTATTAATTCACAAGCTATAAAAGTGTTTTGCTCAGTGCCCCACACAGAACGAGCTTATTACAAGAGTTATCTTTGACTGGTAGCAGTAGTACTAGGTTCTCAACAAGATGGGTAATCTGAAGGTAAGGAGTCTTTTTTTCCCTATTAAAAGGACTCCACCCATAAAAATGCTCCACCCAATAATACAGTTCAACATTCCAAATGCCAGGATGAGACACATGTAGTACAGAAATGTAGTACTGAAGTACAAATTATTTTAATTTTTTTTTGAAATATGTTTCTTCTAAAAGACACTATATTGTTTTTTTTAAAAAAATGTTCGCATATTCAGAATTATCGTGTTACCTTTTCTAGCATGTGTTTTCATCAGATGTCCAGAGTGTTTTAAAGGCACTCCTTGCATTTTTGTTCCTGTACTTCCAAGTCTTCCTCTTCCTAACGGGCTCCCATTCTGCTCCAAGCGGGCAATTTTGGCTGGTGGACCCTTCGGATCGCATACATTGTTAGACATTTCTGAATGTTCTTTCCCCTGAGTTGTCTCGTTCAAATGATCCATACTCAGTCCCGCCTCTAAAGATCACCTGCCATGATTTAAAAAAATATATATGTGTTGTATACGCGTGCGTAGTTTTATGTAGGCAGCTTTACACATGTACATGATACATCTGTATAGCATGTTCACATAATATTAAATATGTATCTTAAGGGAAAATACACTCTCAGGAAATTTGCTTCATTGTCAAATTATTTCAAAATCTTAGGAATTTCTAAGCCTACTAAATACATTAACTGATTTACAGTATATACAGGATTGGTATCTTAAGAATTCAAGAGTGAGAATAGTAGGTGTGACTGATTAAGTAGCATTCACACAGTAATATACCCACTGCTATAGGTCTCTCAGGTGTATGTTGTAAGGTTATGCTTTTGCCCCAAATTCCTTACTTTACCAAAATATTTCTGTTTAATACAGAGAAGTCTTATATTGTTTTCTCCTTAGGAATAAAGAGGATAAAACTTTCAGCTAGGCATGCAACAGATCAAAGTACTAATATGATACATCCATACGTTTATTTTAATATATATAAATACCCAGGTTCCCACTGCTCAACAGTCCCTGGGAATTTCTTTTATGTAGCTTAACTTTTTAAAAATAGGCATTAGGTTGATTGACAACAAATAAAAAGATGTAGGTATGTGCTTTTCCATGTTCAACAGCAGAGTTATGAAATGCTAGGGCAACTATTACATCTTATAAAAGTCACGTGGAGAAAACATGTCTCTTTGGACAATCACAACTTTTTGGGGAAATCGTATTACAAACCTTTCAGCACTTAAAGAAATCCCTGGTACATTTTGGATAAATATTAGAACACTGACAAGAGATGTAAAATGAAATAACAAAACTACATACAACTTATATTCAGTACTGAAACAGACACCACTGCTTTTGAAATTTTAATTCAGTTCACCATGATTGCTAATTCGTTTTTAAATCGTCATGTTCAATGATACACAGTAAAAGTTACAGAGAAGTACTCTTAATACTGACATGTCACAGAGAAAGGGAAAGAAGCTGTTGACGCCTTAGAAAATGTGTGAAAGGTTTTGATGCTACTTTCATTCTGGATGAATACTTACTTTAAAATATGGTCTCTGTCACCTTTCCTAATTAAGGTTTATCTACAATGTCTGCTTTATTATATATATACAGTATGATCTCTAAGAGCAGGTGACCAGTCATTTATGAAACAGTACTTACACCACTGAGCATAAACACTCAAACATGGGGGCAGGGAAGGTACAATTAAATAGAAACAGACTTGTGAATACAGAATGCAGAATAAATCAATTACACTTCTCCAGTTCTGACGAAATCTTCATTTTGGTGAAGATGCTGAATATCCCTATTGTAATTTGTTTCTTGTTTAATCATACACTGCTTTGTCTTGCATGAACATTGTGTTTATCTGAAGGTTTAGATGCAACCTTAAGAATGCCAGCTGAATAACTATAAAGTTTAGAATATAATGGTTATTTATCCTTACACTCTAGGGTGACATGCTGAGAACCAAAGGTTTACCGTTGATTGTGGTCCCATCTGTTTTTGGTTATGAGTCTCATTAACAATAAATATGCCTACTTTAATCACTTTTTTTAATCAAGATTATTCTTTTTCATTACATTAACTGCTATTTAACCCAAAACTGCACATCTAAATTACCAACATCTATAGCATTTGGTAGTGCTTCACCAGAACACTTTGTCTGAGATTCTAGTTTTTCTCTTGCACTCAAACAGGCAAGTCCCTGTCACTCTCTAAAAACTAACACTCACCTGCTAGAAAGAATAGCCATCACAAGCCAGCTAGCCATTACCTCCCGCCCAACCAACAAAAGTGATAAGATTACAATTCATTTAATGTATATTGCCTAAACACATGGAGCAGGTTGTTTTAAATTGGACTTAGAAGACCCGCCCACTATGCATCCTTTTAGCTCAGCCACCTTGTAAAAGGATTTGTGTTGCAAAGCAAGATTGTGTGCACATAAAACACCTAATTTACTAAATTGAACTCTATGCTAAAGTTCGTCAAAACCTCCCCCTGAAATAGCAATGAGCAACTGTCAGCATGGTTTGCCTATAACAACTCTGAAGATGACAGGGCCAAGAGTTTCTGCCTGTTTCACCTTCAAGCATTTGTTCTATGCACAAGTTTCCAGCACAAACATTAGTTTCAAGGTACAATTTCCTAAGTGCACTACTAACATAGCAATATGACAGTCTAAGCATTTTTCTTTAAAAAAAATGGAACTCAGCTGTCAGAACCATCCTTCCTCTAGAATGGAGTATTGTATTATACCTTCAACACTTCCGAGAGTTAGCCCCCTCCCCTTCTTCTCTTTCCCCCTCCTCCTCTCTCCAGATAAAACCCCTTAATCACATTTAAGAGAGGCTCTGTTCTTATCCATTCCATATGGCTGTCATAATCCAGGCCAAGCTTTCACTGTGACCTTTTAAAGAGACAAAGAAGCAAAACACTATATAGAAACAGGAACACTGCAGTTTTGAGCGAAATTTTATAAAAAGACCTGAAACTCACCACTTCAAAACTTGACAGCATATAAATAATGGAAACAAAGGAGATTTCCTTTGCACACCGATCTCTTGAAGAGGAGGAAGAAGCTCAAGTCTGATGTTTTCTAAGTCCTTTTTTTAACCAAAAAAATTAAGGAAACCTGGAGGACACCTCCCTCCCAAAATTCTATTTTTCTGGGGAGGGGGAAACACATAAGCAAAGCATCACAGCCATGGGAGGGGGAGACAAGGGGGGGAGGGCAAAGGTTCCAATTAATGTCCTACTGAAAATCGTAGTCTTTCCAATAATGAGGAATGAAGAAGTCTAAAAAATTAACCAGACAAGTGTAATGCTCACAATAATAAAAGTTTCTATTAAAGGAAAAGAAAAGTAAAACTGATATAAGTGGTAACCTGTCTAACTCTGCTTTCAAAAAAGTGTAAATCAGAGAATGAAGATGGGGAGGAAACGAAACAGCTCTTCTGCCTAATATTTCTGAAAACAGAAAATGTATTGATCTTGTCCCTTACAATTATTTTCTAATAAGACACAGGCACAAAAAATACAACTAAAGACATCCCTTCCCTCCCCAAAAAAAACTAATCCAAAAACTTTCTGCATAAACCCTCCATAGAAAAAGAAACATAGCAAGAAACGTGAAAAGGATATTAGAAAAAGTTCCAGTAAAGGCACTAAAATTCGGTTTCACTATTGTCCTTGCTGTTCGGGGTTTTTTTAAATAATCATCATCATAATAATGCACAACGCCTCTCCTTCCTCATTAACCCAGAGAGGTTGCGTTTGGGGAGGGAGGGAGGGAGGGGGAGCGGAAGGAAACAGTCACCACCAAAAGTAAAAAAAAATCACTTCACTTCGGAGAATTAAAAAAATAAGATAAAAAATAAATCTACTTCCGAAGACTTAGGGAGAAATGAAGGCTGGGGAGAGAAGATGAGAGGAGGGTTCAAGAAGGGAAAATCAGGTTACCCCCCAAATAGTAATAACAAAATAAATCCTGTGAGCTTTCAAAATTCTTGTTGTCCCTCGGCTGGCTATTATGGTTATTTAGGCCGGTTTGGTTGTTGTTGCTGGATGTTACAGGGTGGTGTGTCTGCGTGTGTGTGTGAGTGTGAGTGTGTGTCCCCCGGACGTTCGTTGCTTGCTTGCTTGCTCTCCCTCTCGCTCGCTCGCGCTCTCCCTCTCTCTCTCTGTCCCCATTAAATTATTAGTTGACTCATCACTCCTCCTCCTGCTCCTGCTGCTGCCGCCGCCGCCGCCGCCGCCGTCCCTTCTCCTGCTCCTTCCTCTATTGCTTTCTGCTCCTGCTGCCGCCGCTGCTTCTTCCTCCTTCTCCTCCTCCTCATTTTAATACAAAATAACACCGAGGGCCACCGGCTTTTCCCCCCTTTCTTTCTTTTAAATATGTATACAGCCCAAGACTGGAGGAGGACGTAGCCTCCCTGCTGCTGCCTGGAGTTCTTCCCCGGCGGCCCCGGATCATCCGACGCGTCCTGGGAGGGAGAGAGACACAGAGACGAGCAGGAGGAGGAGGAGGTGGCGGCGGCGGCGGCGGCGGAGTGAACTGGGGCGGGAGGGGGGGTGGAAGGGAGAAAGGACATCTAGAAGGGGAATTGGATTAAAAAAGGGGGCTGGAGGGTTAAGGCTGAAGGGGGAGGGGGTTAAAAGCGGGGGGGGGGAGAAAGAGAGAGAGAGAGAGAGGCAAAGGGAGGGGAAAAGAGAGAGCCGAGGGGTGTGCGATTTCCGGCACAGGGCGCGCAAGAATTTGTAATCAGCTTGATTAGTGTGAGGCGGCTGTGCATTTATTACACACAATACCCAGAATAACAGGGAGCAATGCGAAAACTGGGAGAGGGGAAGAGATGCCGCGGGCAGCTGCACGAGGCGAAAACGATTAGGGAGTACAGAACGGGGCTGGCGAGAGGGACAGGCCAAAAACAGCGGCGGCAGAAGCGGAGGCCACCTTCCTTGTGCAACGAGAGAGGGCGCGCAGGGGTTGGAGAGTCTGTGGAGAGGGGAACAGGAATCCAGGAGCCGGGGAAGGGAAACCAAGGAACAGCAGGCGCTACTAGAGTCTTACAACCGTGCGATAAACACACACACACACACACACACACAGAGAGAGAGAGAGAGAGAGACTGTCTTCCCAACATCAGCCCGATAGCAGCCATGACCTAAGCAGGAGAGGGCAAGGGCGCACGCACGCCCATCGGGTGCCAAAGGCGAAGGGAGGCAACTCCGGCAGCCAGTAGCGCACTCAACAGACTTGGAAACAAAGTAGGAATCGGAAGAACGCGGGCATCTGTGCGGGCAGCGAGATCGCCGGGGACGGGGAGGGGGGAGAGGGAGAGGGAGAGCAGGTGCCTGCGAGGCATGGAAGCATATGGCTGGCAGTCATGGTTCCATAGCGAGGGAGACAGGATGTAGTGCGCCTGTGTATACTCTTGTTTGGGAGCGGGGGCGGGGGGTGCCTTAGAGGTGAAAGTTCTCCTTTCGAAAAGTTGGCAGGGTATCAGCAGATCTGCAGTCTACATGCCATTTCAGGTGACCCGTCTCCAAGCAAATATTACATTTGGGCAGGCAACGTTGCCTGTTGTAAACACGGATGTGTGTGCACTGCATTGTATTTCCATGGAAGTAGTTCTGCACAAAGAACAGGTTGCATTGAAGATGCTTTTCTTGGGAGCCTGCCACTAGCAAGCAGAATTCGGATCTCTAGGGCTGGGATCTACAAGCCTAGCAAAAGCCAGATTGCGCCCATTTGTAGGGGGTCCTTAGCACCATGTCAAAAGGTAACAATTGGCAGTCATTCAGTGGGGTCATTCCATATTGAGACTCCAGTGTACTTCTATGTCTGGTATTGTAAATAGTGATACCGTCCATAGTTAAGGTGGCAGGTATCTTACATGAAGTGTCTTGCAGACTGTAAGTGCAAGATACCTAGTAAAAAAAATGGATTAACCAAGAGAACTTTCAGGCTTAAACCTAAGCATGTTTATTTGGATGTAAATCATGTTGGCTACAATAGGTTAAGTTGACATTTGAAGTCTTTTTCTATTAAATGGGGAAAATGGACAGGATACCACGACACAGGAGTTACGATCTGACAGTGTAAGGAACTTCATATACTTCAATTTTTGTTTTGCACTGAGGGAGGGGTGAAAGTGAAGGCAGAGAAGCATTAAAACAACTCCATCAAGGTGAAAGAATATTACAAGAATCGGACCCTTGTCGTCCTGTCCCAGTGCTGGATTCATCCAACAGGGAGAAGGACTGAATACTGCCGTTTGTGATGAAAAGTTGGAAATGAGCAACAGTACAAAGACAGTATGAAACTGGGCAGACATAGTCATCTTTAATAACCCAGAAAAAAATGTCTAATGCTGCTTATTCTTATTATTATTATTATTATTATATAATGCTTAATGTTCACGTGAATAAATAATAATGAACAGTCAAATACATGAAAATGTGGTACTGAACACTCTCCAAGTTAGAAAGCTATTGGTCGCTGGTTGAAATGGAATAGAGTATACCTTCCACATTGGTGGAAGGAAGACCAATGCTTAGGGACAGAAAAGTACAGAAGGTGGTAAATTATTTATTTGCAACTATAATAATTATAATTATGAGCACTATAATGCACATGCTGTACCAGCTAGAGAAGGAAGAAGACCACACTGGCAGATAGGAAGAAACAGTCTGAAAACAATCCAAGGGGATAGATGCTTATATACCGATAATGATAGGGGGGTGGGAAGGAATACAAGTCCACAAGCATGCTGGCTGTGATCCAGAGACCAGTTAAGCCAGACAACTTGAAATATAAGATACTTTCATCTTACTCCTTCATTCTTTAACCCAAGTACAGCAACATAATTGGCTTCTGGATTAGACTAATTATTAATTGATGTGTATGACTGGCAGAATCTTTACTTGTGTTACCTCAAATGCAAATGTATTTTTTAAAAAACAAGACATGAGGGTGCTGTCATATAAACTTAAGGAGTTTTCCTAAACAGGCAACAGGAAGATGATTTTTTCACAACATGCACAATGAAAAATGCAGCATTATGAACTTTGAACACAGAAAGAGTACAAATTAGTAAATTGACAGAAAAAACAAGTGTATTAAACACACACATACCTTACTGTAACACCAGAACAAAGCATCAAACTTACACAGAGAAATATAGGCTGACGTCTACTGAAGTAAACACAAATACCAAAGAGTGTGCAGAAAATGGTAATGGGGTGAAATGTATAAAATATTTATAACAGCCAGCAATGCACAGAATAGATTATTGTGTTAGAAATAAAGAGCATGGGGCCTGAAACATAACAGTGTTATACAACAGAGTTATTTCAAGGAGTGCAGCTGAAGGTGGAATAATTTAACATTCAGTGTGTCTGTGGGCTTGTCCAGAGACACACAATATTTATTGCTGGTGACTTCACACATGCATCTTTATCACTCAGTATCCCCAACACATGCAAGTGCTTACCTGCATGCGTAAAACACCCATCACGGATCAAGCAGTTGCATGCTTTTGCACCCCTTTGCATTATTTCAAGAACTGTTCTTACATTGTAGTTCAGCTAATGACTATCAGGTGATGATCTGTGTATGAGATCAGCCAATGTTTCTCCACTGGCAGCAGTTAATTTGGTGAGGACATTTAAGTGGGCCTTCTTTCTTTGTGGCCACCATAACCCTGAAATTCCTTTCCCCCTGAAATTCATCTACCACTCACTTTGTTGACCTTCAGGTATCAGATGAAAGTCTAGCTGTTTGTTCAGTCCTTTAGACATTAAAGTTGCAGGTTTGATGTCTTTGCTCCAGTCCTATGTATGCATGTATGCATTTATATTTGTTTTAACTGAAATGGCCAATTTATTCATCTTATTGTACAACATCTAGAGAGATTTGGATGCAAGGCTGTATACTGGGACTTAATATAGATATACTATATATGCATGAATGTGAATCAGCCCCAAGCTTGCAGTTTTTAAGCCAATTCATCCAATACAGTCTCGTGGACACCAGTGACACTACTCCAGAATAACTTTGCTCTTAGTTTGTCTTCTCTTTCTACTTGCATTAGCTTTAAGAGTTAAGACGATTACTTCATTGAAGTTTGAGTACAGGCCACAAGCCAGTTAAGACAATATCTGCATTTAAGACTTTTTAGTTCCAATACCATGAATAAATAGGTGGCTCACAAACCACTTGGTTCAGAACAGTCCCAAAGGCTTAAAATTAGATTTTATGTATACTGTTTCATATAGGAGAGAGGGGAAAGGGAAGTCCTATCGCACCAGCAAAAGTCCATTCTACTAGAAGACAGCCACAATTGGATATCACCCTCTTACAATGTAATCAGCAAGCTATTTAAAATTCCAAACCTGTATTTATACTTGTTTAATCCAAATTAAACTGATTTTAATCCAAGTACACAACTTTAAGTGATTTCTCAATCAACTCTAAAACGAAGTCCACATTCTAAAATAGGTGACCAGTCAGACTTTGTGTGTCCTTTGCATTCATTCATCTGAATTCTGAATATAATTTCAACCATTGAAGCATATGTCAAATCACCAAATCATAATGAAAGGGATTCATTGTAGTTTTTAATCGGCATACAACAATTTAGGTATCTTTCCTGGAATATCATGGTTAAGGATAAATTAAGAGAGTACTGTGATAAAGTAATGAACCTGAAACAAAAAAATATATGTAGTACCTAGCATGGTGATAAACAGATATCAATCAAAAGCAATCAATATTAGTGTTCTAAAAATGCATATACCTCCATATCACAAATTGCTTCTATGTAATGGTCTGAAACTTGGGATGCAAGCAAACTGAATGGTATGGAAATGTAGACATAGGAATTCTAAATGAGAATCTACGGGTTATATCTAAGTAGACGCAATGAAATTAATGGGCCTAAGTCTGAGGAACTGAGGCAGATAGTGGTGATGAAAGATGAAGTTCTAGGCCTAATAGATAAAATAAAAACCGACAAATCGCCAGATCCAGATGGCATCCACCCGAGAGCTCTCAAAGAACTGAAATGTGAAATTGCTGGTGTTCTGACAAAAATATATAACTTGTCCCTCAGATCAGCTTTCATACCTGAGGACTGGAAAGTAGCCAATATAACATCAATTTCTAAAAGGGATTAGAAGTGTGTGTGTGGGGGGGGGGGTTCCTGGAAATTGCAGTCCAGTTACCTTAATGACTGCCCTAGGAAAACTGGAAAATATTGTTAAAGATAAAATAACTAAGCATGTAGAACAAGCCTCACCAGAGAAGACTCAGCATGGCTTCTATAAGGACAAATATTTTCTCATGGACCTTTTAGAATTTTTTGTTAGGAGTCAAAAAGCATATAGAAAGAGGTGATCTAGTTTAAAAAGTTTAGTAGTCATGGAATAAAAGAAGAGATCTTCTTGTGGATCGGGAATTGGCTCAATATTAGGAACCTGCCACAACGTAGGTCAAAGCTCTCTATAGATCCCCTCTTGCAAATGTTTGCTGAAAAAATATTGGATGATGCTACAAGAGGTACCCACTGTATTACTACTATTAGGCTATATTCTGAAAAAAATATTAATCAAAATTAACATCATGACTTGATCCATCTCATGCTGGTTGCAATAAAGATTTGTTTAGCCAAATTAAGTGGGAAACACAATATTATGGCAATTTAAGACTGGTTGAGTAAGTTTTGGGACGTGGCTATTAGAGGAAAATGTCTTATCTTAAATCAAGGGTGCACATACTCATTAACTGTACAATTTTCAGAATAAATGGTGTGTGTTTTTATTTTAAAGAGGCTATGGACAGATGGCTTAAAAACATTGGTGTACACATGGAATAATATTTTGCTATGGTATATGGAATGGGGTGTTACTTTATGTAAAATATTAATTTTATTAACTAAATGAAACTAATGGATCGGGGGGAATAGTTCGTCTTGTATACAATTTGTAAACAGTCATCGCATTGTGTTTCTTGGTAGCCTATCACCGAGCTGATCCTGCACCCACTAGTTTCTTTACCTCTTTAGCTTATAGCAAGGACAAAATATTCCTCCTAGAAGCCCCAGCAATAAATTCCAATTAGACTATTTTACTTTTAGAACTCAGGGCATGATGTTTATATCAAAATAGAGAACAGAAAACACTCCAGCACAATGCAAGCAAAACTTACTTACTCGTTTTATTTTATACACTCAAATCAGACATGGAAAGGTTTTCCAGTTTCAGCTGGCTATTTGCAAGGGTGTTATGGAAAATATATAAACTATCAGTTATTTTTATTTGATCATCTGATCAGGTATTAATCAAGGCATACATATCTTTAAATTAAAGGGTAAAACAATAATTTGTGTGCCAAATGTAACAGTGCTATATCCCTAAGTTACATTGTGACTGATTGCTGGTACTCCAACAGATTGGACTCATTGAAATTTATGAACATGGCTAAGTTAAGGCTATTAATTTCACTGGGTTTACTCTGAGTAAAACTTAGTTGAATACCACTCATTACAATGATGGTAAAGAAAATGTGAAGGCTTCAGAAATACTTGTTAATACAGATCTGAATACTGGAAGATGCACAACATTGTACAGTAACTGATTTGTATGGAATCAATAGTTGCAATTACAGTTAGAATCTGCTTTCTGATCAAACAGGTTTTTTTCTTAATCATTGGCTTTACAAGTTATTATATTAGCAAATTATTGGTCAGATTAGAGCACCATTTTGAGTCACATAAAGTTAAGTGTGGCACAGAAATGAGAGATGATCAGACCCAAACATATGTGCAACTGGGGAAAACTCAGCAATGCACAATCTTAAGAAGTTTTCAGATACATTGGTACCTGTTGTGAACCTTAGATGGCTTTTCAGCAATTTCGTAAAAATTTCCTTAACTGCTTAAATGCTTCCTTAAATGCCCTTCACATTATTTTCAGTAATGCTTATATCAGTTTTGTAAGCGAGGTCTGTATTTTATCCCCACACAAATAGGGAGGGAGGCTATGGCTGGGAAAGTGCTTGATTTGGCTGGCTGATAAGTTGAAATCCAACTATTTGAATTGGGATTTCCAGTTTATAACTTATGCTTTTAACATTTATATTGCAGCTGGTGCAAATGTTAATAAATGTATTAACATTTATATTGCACATGAAATAGTGCTACCCCACTTAACACAGAAAACATGCTGCCACAGTTGGCTTGGTAGAAACACAGAAAGTTTCCTTATCACTGAGTCAGACCATTGCTCTATCCAGCTCAGAATTGGTTACAGTGACTGGCAGCAGCTCTGTCATCAGAAAGGAGATTTCCCATCCCTCTGCGGAGTAGCAAACGATTGAACCTGTGACCTTTAGCATGCATGTTCTCTAACCAACAAGTCATGCCCTTTCCTAACACCAACTTTAACATCTATACAAAGCTTTAGGGTTATGGTATTAATTAGCAATACATGTTTGTAATCTCAGTACTATATTCTCAGTAGGGTATACCACAAAAAAGCTGTATCTCTCTCAGAGTGATCACACAAATTTTGCATTTATGTTCTCTTTGTTATGTTCTGAGAGCATTCTATGAAATGAAAACTGCTGCAAATTCTCCAGGCTTGTAATTAATTGTAGTTGCAAATTCCTTTCTTGTGTATCTGCCACCAATAAGACAGATCCTTTACAGATTTATCTGGAAGTAAACAGCATTTAACTCGGGGGGGGGGGGGACTTGCTTCTGAGTAGACACAGCTCACAATCTTAACCACTTTATATACAAGACATTATTTTAATAAGCAGAATGTGGATCATGTTATACAAAAGCTAGGTTACTGGTAAAATAAACGGACTAAATGAAGAAAAAGCATTTCCCTTAAATTAACAGTATAGTAAGTCTGCCATTTACATGGGGGTCATGTTCCAGGGATTGAGCCTAAAGCCAAAATCACATATAGTCAAAACCCATTGGGTTCAATGGCGGGTAGAATTGCCAAAGTCCTTTTTGCCGGGACCCCACCCCCTTTCCACCCCTTTAATTTGTGTTGTTTTGGGTTATTTTTTTGCCAAGCACGTAAAGCTAAATGTGCACAGGTTAAATCATGGGTAGGCAAACTAAGGTCCGGGGGCCGGATCCAGCCCAATCGCCTTCTAAATCAGGCCCACAAACAGTCCGGGAATCAGTGTGTTTGTACATGATTAGAATGTGTCCTTTTATTAAAAATGCATCTCTGGGTTATTTGTGGGGCATAGGAATTCCTTCTTTTTTTCTTTCAAAATATAGTCCGACCCCTCCCCCCCACAAGATCTGAGGGACACCGGCCCCCTGCTGAAAAAGTTTGCTGACCCCTGGGTTAAATGCACATAATTTGCAACACATTTATGATGAAGAAATCTTTGGGTGTCAGAGCTAAGAAAAATGAAACTTAACCTACAGCTAAGTTGCTCTGAAATGGTAACTAGTAGTTGATCAGATGGGTCATAGGAACCCTGTGGCATGGAACTACAGAGGGGCATGTGGGGTTTTTTTCATTATGAAGAGATTCCAAACAAATATCTTGAGTTGCGCACACCGTGGGGGTTGCTTTCTTCACCTCCTTTTAGCAACAGTCCCTCATGTCACATTAAGTACAGCACTGTTACAAAAGTAATATAAACCCAAACAAGGGAAGAGGAGAGAGATAATAAGGAGCAGACATAAATCCTATGAATAATTACTTAAATATATTTGCAGAAAGTAGCTTTAAGCAGTTTAAATGTGCACAGGATGGCAGTCTTAGAGCTTGGAGCACCATATATAACTTCAGGCGAATTTTAAACTATGCATACGGGACATATTCTGAGGTAACAGTAGTGACCCACTGAAAGGTGCTTTTCTTTTGCTGTTATGACCACCTGTCAACTGACAAAACATCCTTTGGATATGTTGGCTTCCTACTTTTGGAAAATACTAAGAAGGTATCTGCTGAATCAGAGCCATCTAGTCCAGCATTCTCTTGTCACACAAGCCCTCCAGATCCCCTTGGGAGGCCTACAAACAAGACATGAGCAGAATATCTCTCTCTTGCTTGTGTACCCACACAATTGTATTAAGAGGTATAGAGCTTTTAAACCTGCCACCATTTGCCCCATGATGACTTTCCTACTGCAAAGGATTTTTTTTGCAAAGCATAACGAAGCAACAGAAATTAAGATAAACAAATATTTAGCAATTGCTAAAAAAAATATGCAAGTTTCCCCAATCCAACCAACAGTTGACAAAGTGAAGTTCTCAAACATTTTCATTGGGTTGACCACTATATTTCATTATGGACGTCACCCAATCAGACTGATATTCTCTGCATCTCCAGATAACATAGCTCTTTTTCAAATGGCTCCCCACCCCACATCCTGCATTTAAGTGCTACACAGGGAATTACTAAATATAGTTCGGATGAAAATTAATGGGCAAGGGTGAAAGTTAGCATTGTATAATAAGTAGGTCTGCTAGATGAAAAACAACTGGCCCATAGAGCAACTTAATCCCTTAGATACCTGTGGTTTAAAGGTATTGTTTTTAAGTACCATGCATCTTAGAGAATTCAGTATTTCATAATGAACGGTAATAACACGTTTAAATGTTGTCTATTCCAGGCACTAAATAATAAGTAGGCTAAGGATTTGAGTTAATAGCTGGAAGAGGAGTAGATCTTTAAAAAATCTGCTTTTTGGAACATGGTATTTGAGAGTGGATAGGGTAGTCTCTTTGATGCGTACATTTAAAATGTATGTTGGAAATATTATTTTATGTACTTTTAACATTTATGTCCTGCATTGTGATCCAAAAAGACCCTCAGGGAGTATTACAGCATTAAAGGTACAATCATACACACACTTACTTGGGCATAAGTCCCAATGAACTCAGTGGGGCTTACTGCTGGGAAGACATGTATAGAATTACACTGCACATATCTAAAACAATATCAGTTAAAGTGATAAGAGACAAGAAAATCTGATGTATGGGGGCAGGGAACAGTCCATTAAAAGGACATCCACTATTTGTTCTGAAATAGAAGAAGTTTGAACTATCTTCCAGAAGACAAAGACAAAGTCCATTGGGTGGGCTTGACTGGAGATGGAATTCCAAAGAGCTGTAGCTACTACTGAGAATATCTTGCTCTTTGTCCTTACCAACATGGCTTCAGAGAAGGGGCTCAGAAAAAGGACATGTCCCGAAGAACTCAGTGGAGTAGTTTTTCCCTTGGGCACTTGGAACTAAGCTATTTAGGGCTTTAAAGGTAAATGCCAGCACTTTAAATTGCATCCAAAATCAAACTGAGAAGCAATTCAGACCTGATAAAGATATAACCATTTTTAATCTAAAAGTCCCTGGAACTGCTGAGCCACCACCTATTCAGTGATGCCTCCAAAAGGCAGACAGGAAAAATGAATGCAAATTATTGCAATACAGGTGATCCAAAAGTAGATACTGCAACAGTTATCACAATTGCCTTGTTCAAGAGGACAGAAACATCTCTTTTGCAGAGACAGCTCTCTTCGACTGGTTAAAAGAATTAAAAGAGCACATCTGCAAGGCTCCTGTTGCCATCCTCAAGTGAAATCAGCCAAGACTATTCCAAGAATCATGGACTCCTCCTTCATGTTGCAACATATGCAATATGCTTTATCTGCAAGTGGGTCACAGTAGACCACAGACAGTTCATTTTCATCCAAAATCAAGCCTTCGATTATTGCTGACTCCCCACCCCCAAATGATTTGGAATTGTAAAGCAGAAGACACAGGTTTACCTGCCAATAAAATAATAAAATACACCCTCCATTTCTTTACCTGGCTCGTGATTTTTTCAAGGCTGTATCTTCCTTACACAATGAATTATGAAAAGGCCCACCTTCATCTCCTCCCTTCCACCCTCCATGAAATCTCTTCCACCTATATATCTACCAAAAATAAACTGGGAGGGGAGCTTTTTTGCCTTAAACACACACACACACACACACACACACACACACACACACACACACTCCTACTATCTTCCTCTGAATTGAAATAAAACATTATCTAAAAGTGCATAGAGCAATACAACATTTTCCTTTACCATTCTTCCTGCATCTCTTACCCAGAGACCACCTAACCTCTCCTGCTCTCACCAGGAGAACAGAAATGAACAGCTTCTATACAATCACTCCCCTGAAAGTTATGCAAGACAACAAATGATCACAATTGCTCTTTGTTATTACAACCGGTATGAACTTAAACCGGAATGATGGTTCTGAAAGAGCCACATCAATTCCCATCCAACGACTGCTACTGCAGGTGTTCAGCTTCTTCAGCTAACCATCCTTCACAAGTGAACTTCTAGACAACCCTGTATTCCTTCCACACATTTTCCAGCATATGTGGATGCACAGAAATGCATCTACCCACTAGAGTAGCCAACCCAGAAACTGGAACTGTAGAAAGGGACAATACTTTTTTTCCAGCTGATGTTTTGGGCCAGAAATAAATAAATAGCAAGAATGTGTCAATGAACTTGGTCAGGTCCAGAGTCCATCTAGTCTAACATTCTTTTCCAGTTAGGCTTTGCACTGAGCTATGTTTTGCGGATAGTTGGAGCCAGTTTACATTCCATCAAGACACAAACACACACACACACAGAGAGAGAGAGAGAGAGAGAGAGAGAAGGAAGAATGGCTACAGTGCACTCTGTTATACGGAATTTCATTTGCCATATTTTTGCCCAGTCAGCCACTTGGGAGAGGACTTTTGAAGCTCTTGAAAGTTTGTATGAATTTTCTCCATCCTGAATTAATGGTCTCACCCACAACTAAACTATGGCTACCTTACTGCTCATCTGATGATACAGGTCTTTGAGTGGGAGGGCTTGCTTTCTTCCTCCATCATAAAAACCTTGTCCATTTGTTCTTACTCTCTGGTTCCTGTTCTTTAACCAGTTCTGGCACAAAACAGGGCCCATTCATCTTATCCCTATCTGGAATAATTTTATTCAGGAAGCTTTCAGAAGGGACTTTGTCAAAAACATTTTGGAATCCTCAAAAACAACGTCAACTGGGTTATTCTAATATGTCAATACTCTCAAAGAATTTCAGAAGTCTGGTGAGACAGGACTTTTCCTTGCATTATTTTTAACCAAGGGTTGTTTTATACATATGTTTCATAATTTGGGTTTTGATAATGCTTTCTACCAATTTACCTAGTAGAGAAATTAGGCAAATGAGTCTGTAATTTCCTATCTCCCCTATATATTTCTTTTTTCAAAAGCAACGACGCATCGGCTACTTTTAAATTCTCCTGGATATATGCTTTTAGTGATAATTTGCATATTTTTATTCAAAAAGCAACAATATCAGATTTGAGCTCTTTAGGAATTCTTGGGTATCTTCTGGACATGGTGACTTTATCTTGTAATTTCTTAGCATCAGAACTTCATCTCTTTTCTCTTCTACCTGTCTTAATTCTTCAGACACCTCTCCTCAACGGGTATTTATCTAATAGTGTCCACATGAAAACTGATGTAAATAATTTGGCTTCTCTGCAGTCTTTGATAACTTCAGTAAACCTTTCTCAGTTTGTCATCTGGTGGTCCAGAACTGACTTTCTGATTCTACTTTTTATATATATATTTATTGGTTTTTTTTTTAAAAAAAAGTGCTCTTCCAGTGCTTTTTCTTTTTCCTTGCCTTATTGTCCAATTATTTTTATTTTACCAGAGTGACTACTCCTTTTTTATTGCCTTTATTGGGCTCTCCCTTTTAAAAGAAATATGCTTGTGTTTATAGCTTCCTTAAACTCTGTTTGTTAACAACACGGTCATCCTTTTGAACTTGCTTGTCCGAAAAGGCTAGATTTAGACCTTTAGAGGCCCTAAACATAGAGAAGATTATGGTGTTCCCCCCCATTTATAATTCAAAAATAAAAACTATACTATAATGCAAGATTGGACAATTAAAAAAATAAATAAAAGGTGGTTCGTTGCAACACATGACAGGATCAGATTTCCTCGTATTATTTCAATCTACGTTAGTAGGACGCTTCCTGGTTTGGGTGGAGAGAAGTACAGTAATAAAAAGAAAACAGAAATATGTCGGAGAAGTGTGCAATAGGAGTGTAAGGATCTGGTTTTTCTCACTATGACTAATCTGATGCTCCTTTTTATTTTAATCAAGTATCAATTTTACACACACTCTCTCTTGGTGCCATGCTTTGCTGGTGCCCTGAACTTGTACATAGTCTGCCTATTGGGTAATCCAGAAAAGTTTGCACCTCTCTTATTCTGTGGCATGCATTTTAGGTCAGCTTTGATTATAGTGGTTTTAAATAACTGCCAGTAAATAAGATTTTCCACCATGATGATTCATTTCAATTTACAATTTTGAAATTAATCCTGGCCAAATTGAAATTTCATTTCAAAATATATGTTTAGTATGTACGTATATAGTTCACTTGAGCAGCTAGACAGTGCTTCTGTCTTGCGCCAGGTCCTCAGCACCATTCAGGATAAAGCCTAAAACTTCCCTTCTCTCTAGTCTAAGTGACTACAGCTGGAATCGCAACCACACTTTTACTACAGAGTAAGCCCCCCTGAACACAGTGACTTCTGAGTAAACATGCATAGGATTACACTATAATTGTTTAAAGTCACAATTGCAAAACCTAAATGTACATTTAGCCAGTGAATGTGAGGGTTAGCCACCTATTTTTCAACATTTCTCCCTCCGGCCTGCCTTCCTGATTTCTGAGTTTTCATCAGGGGCTTTGATCGTATGCCCGCAGTACTAAATTACCTTTGGCACCTAGCATTTCCACCCACAGTGATTCTGCGGAGCAGTTTGTGCATCTTACATTTTCTGTTTATTTGGGGGGAATCTGTGCCCTCTGACATACAGACCAACATGATCCCCAGCACATTTCTTTCTAAAGATTCTATATCCTTTGGAGATCCACATCCAAATGATTTTCACTGTTCCAACAAGGTCTCTGATATATCCACTATATCTATATTCTCTTTTTAGTACCAAGCACTCAAATCCTCCCATCTCTGCTTCAAGGCTTCTGACATTAGCATATAAACGTTTATATATTGCATCTCTTTTCAAATGCTCTTTTATGTGCAATTTTCCTGCAAGTCTTTGATCCCTTTTAAACAGCTTCGTTTATTTCTGTTTGTTCATTACCAAGTTGGACCCTATTTGAAAACCTGAAGCATTTAAACAATCACCCTGAGGGATGAGTTGTCCAGAACCAGATATTCTCTAGCTCCTGCCAGCTTTCCCCTAAACTGCAGTCCTGGTGGAGGCAGGGGAGTGACAACACTGTTCTTTACACATCAAAATAACAGGACCAAATTCACTGTGGCACCAGTGTGAAGCTCACAGTTCGAAAAAGACTCCGGGATGTTGACTGGAATCATATTCCCAATAAGTTTGCACTAAAACAAGTTCCGGCACAGCAGCAGGAATTCACAGGACTGAGATTGTTTCAAAAATGTATCAACTGATTGTAAATTAGAATTAAAATTATCTAAGAGGTGTACAATATCACATTCACAGGAACCTAATACAAAAAGCAACCAAGAACAGGAGTTGTAATCATTCTCTTAGCCACATATACCATACCCTCTAAAAGAGCTCTTAAGTTTTTGTTGTGCTCAACCTTAAGAAAATAAGACAGCAGCATAATAGTAGGTCAATAATAAAAGAAATGAAATGTTGTATACTTTAAACGTTTTTCCTTCACCAAGATACTTTTAGCTTGCTGTTAACAATGAAAGGGGAGTTTTTGGGGAGGTAATTAATTCAGATAGTTAGAGATAGGATCCTACCAAAGTTAGATTGTTTTTAAGCTGTCAGGTTTTAGCAGTTCTCTTAGGACTGGCCAATTCATAAGTTTATGCAGGAGCCATGTTTGCTGCATCACACAAATATTTGCTGTGGTAAACATGAGAAGTATGAAAAAGATGCACAGCCGGTAGCACTCAAGGGACATGTGGCGAACGCACATGTGCTGGGAGACTGTGATTGGTTGCAACTCCATGATGCATATCTACTGCGTGTTATATTTATAGACATGCATCTTCTGCCACACTTTCAGGTGTACATGCAGCAAACAACTGCAGGTGTGAATCCACACACTTTCTATGCTAAGGCATAGTATAGAATAGAAGGCTTTTAAAAGGTCTTGTGGTCTCTGCAGGACTTGAGGAGGGGTAAAAAAGCCTGTGTGGCTGGTGGGGCAAAAATTAAGGATAAGGATTCCCTCTGTGGGGGAAGTGAGAGGACTGTCTCAGTAGCAGAGGGAGTGAAGAATAGGGAGGACAAAGCCTATGGAAGACATTTGGTCCCCGTGAAGCTTGCGGAGGAGAGAATAAAGATTTCATGGCTGGTGATGGGGCAAAGAAAGAGAAGGCCTTTTCGCATCCTTAGGAGTTGAGGAAGGGAGAGCTAAGTCTTCACGGCAGTGAGTTTCAGGAAGGCCTGTAAATGCCTCATGGTCTCCCCTCCAGGTGTTGTATCCCTAGATCCAGTGCCCAGATCTCTTGAGCAACACCTCTGCCTTTTGGCAATGTGACTACTCCAAATCTCCCAAAATCTAAACACAAAACCAGGTGAGTTTTGAATACCCAAGTGGTTACAACGTTTCTTCTGACCATCTATTTTTTTTAAAATACAAAAACAAAAAGTATCATGCACAGGACAAAGAGAGAAATAATGCAACATTTGTATCTTCTCTTTTTTTTTTGCTAATGTCAGACAGTCTCCAACAGAACTGGGACCTTGTGGTCTACAGAGCCTACATGAGAAACACAACAGCAGATGAAGAACGAGCAAGAGCTGAGGCTTTAAGGAACATCTTCATGGAAAATAAAAGGAAAGGAGTTTAAAAGAAATGATTTTTTTCATTTTCTTTTTTAAAAATCTGCATAGATGCTTTTACAATCTGATGGTTTCTTCCATTTTCTTGCTGTTGTGTATCTAACCTCAGGGAAAGGCCAGTAGTAGATTTGTTTAATTTCAAAAGCTTTCTTTATAAAGGTAACTGAAGGTTATATAGAAAAGAGAACAAACCTTGGTTATAGGTCATGTTTAGTTTGGAGAGAGCTTAACCAGGAATAAGCAACCTTAATGGCTTAATTAAACAGTGGAATGGTCTCAGACCCTGGGAGGTTGTGGACTCCCCTTCTTGGAGGTTTTTAATCAGAGGTTGGGTGGCCATCTCATGGATGCTTTAGCTGAGATTTCAGGGGGGTTAGCATTGGGGAGGGGTTGGACTATAATGACCCTTAGGGTACCTTTCAACTCTACAATTCTATGATTCATTGCCGCAACAAGCTTGTTCTCTGGCACCTGCATGTTCATGCATTTGCACTAAGCCACATTTTGGCTTACTGTGACATATGGATCAGGAAAAACATTCAGCTGAATTTTACTCAGAGCAGACTCATTGAAATCAAGGAACATGATGTAAGTTCCTTAATTTGTTGAATACTTTGTTGAATACTACCTCCAGCCGTTGTGTACCTGAACTTCAAAATAAGGCTCCTGGGCAACCTAGCATAAGAGAATAGGCCCTCTTATGCAGGGGTAAGTAGCTGTATCTGGCTGGTGATCCAGTTAATTATCTCCTCTACTACCACTTCGGGGACAAGTTTGACAGGTAGGTGGAAAATGCAAGACTGCGACCCAAGTAAGACTGCGAGTAATAACCTAGTCACAGTAGTACATATCCTGTTAAAAATAATATGCATTAGTTGATATTTTCTTTTAAAAATGCAAGACTAAAGGCAATGCTGAGCAAAATAAATACTCTATAGGTGCTATCCTAAGCACACTTACTAAGGAGTATGACCTATTGAGCTCAATGGGACTTAGTAAACATGCATGGGATTTCAGCCTATGCTTATTTCCTCAAAACCATTTGCACGAAATATTGCCCTTCACAGTTCCTTTTAATACAAAATTTTCCCCGTACAATAACACTTAAAAGCAGATAGCATTTTCCCAAATGCATATTTAAAGCTTTCGCTGTTCTGAGGTTCCTATTTTGGAGATTTCTCTCTGCCATTCTTCATCATGGTTCGGTTTTAAAATGCAGAAAATTTAAGAAAAGTAACTTCTATAATTAAAGACTTGAGTTGTAACCTTATACAACCAATATATATTTCTATTTTAAAAGGAGGAAAGGAAATCCAACACAACTTAACCACATTTTGTACTGCTGTTTCCAAAGTACCAAATATTCTTTAATAGACACAAACAGCAACACAATACGTTCTATGAAACTGCATATCAGAAACATGATATTATAGGTTTGTGCACACTCACATAAGCTTAAGGCACTTCATAAGTGTTGTCGTGGTGGCTGGGGGGTATATAGGGGGTGAATACATTATAGCTGCTTGATTTCCAACTACAGATGATTTATGGTGGTTAGTGCCATTGTAAGAAACCAACAACTGGTTTATCATCTTTTCTTTTTTCACATTTCCGTGTTCATGTTTTCTTGGACCAAATATATATATATTCATAATAATCTGTTGTTGAAAGCAAAACCCTTAGGTGCCACTTTCAATTTCTCTGGTTCCTTAAAGCTCAATGATAGCTTTCACCTAACCCAAGATTAATTCAATATCCACAGCAGGAACGCCTCGACACTTAACTTGGTGCAGATATAAAGTTGCGCAAGTTTCTAAATGAATCATGCAGTTCTCTAGCTGAAATTTTCTGGAATCCCTGAGTATGTAAGTCTAACCATTATACAGAAATGCTTCTTTCAAATGTGATGCCCTACATGGCTAACTAGTGTAATCTACAGCAAGTCTCTGTTGTTAACTCTGCCCATTGGATAATGAAGTATAGGTAGCCAAATTTTCTGTTAAATCAAATTCTTAGACAATATTCCAGTTTATCATTTTGGAATGTATGTATGTATCACTTCACAATCTATATTAATAACCTTAATATGCAAAACTGCATAAGCACATTGCAGCAAAATATACACCGCATATGCGCAGGTCGCCTTTCTTCAATTGTAATGCCGTAGGGACTTCTGAACTGGGTTAATACATTTGAACCGTGACGTGCCATATATTTGCAACTGAGATGTCTAATAGCATGTTTTCACAAGTGACTGTAGTCTGTATAAGAGCTCCTTAAATATAAAGAGAATCGGCGAGAAGTGAATTTTCGCAAGGGAAAAAAATGCACAAAGATTTAAGAAAGACTGTAAACTACGTTAGATGTTTATCTATACATAAGAGACAGGTGTCGCACAAACAGGAAAAAAAACCCCATGAAGCCAAACGAGAAATTTTTAACTCCCAACGTCCATCTGTTAAATTTGAATTCATGCATAACTGATTATCCATGACTGATAAGTTATTTTCTACCCCTCCTTCAAGTATCTTAACACAGGTGTTTAAATATTACAAGCTAAATCGCCACTAAAAGAAGAAGGTATCTCAGAAACTCTTAACAGCAACACAAGGATTAACAAACAATAAAATGACATGCCATTTAATAGAGGTGACCCAACTTTTTTTAAAAAAAAATGTCAACACACATGGATATTAAATATTAATAAGCTATTCTGTTATTGTAATAATAAGGTTAAGTAAGCTTCTCCATACTAAAAAGAAAGGGAGGAAAAGCATTAGGAATATTTGAAAGAGACACAGAGATGAGAAGCAGAGGCATAAGGAAAATATGTCAACAATAAACAAGAGGAAATGAAAAAGAAGGAAAAGATGAAGGTGGAAACTAATCTCTGTGTGTCATTATGACTGCCAGAGTACTGCCAAAGAAGCAGCATCCTTTTATTTCAATTTTAATCATTTCTGAATTTTAATACCCTGCTCCTTTTGTAATTCTCCTGGCATTCCCCATATGCATCCACCCCAGCCAAAACACCAGTGTAAATTAAATGGCACACAAACCACATCACTGATGTAGTTCTCCCAATCACGTGACCAAAAGCAGAAAAGGCAAGTCTGTTTAAAGTCCCTGTGGACTACTAGCCAATTAACTGACTTAGCGTTCCTCGCTTTCTTTAATTTTAAAAAGAAGGCCAGTGGTTAACACACGTAGCTGTTCACAAAAAAATAAATAATAAAGCAAGCCCGTACTAATACAATAATCAGTGACCATCAGGGCCTGGAAAAATGAGTTTGCTCTCACTGGCACTAAGGAGCATCACATGATTATTTAATTACAGCTCTAATTTTTGTCTCATGGATGGCAACATATCAACAATTAATAGGGCAAATAGAGGAGACTGCATTTTTAAAGCGACAGAACCTATATGTGAAACACACAGCCTGAAAAATACAACAGGCAAATTTAGGGAATCTTTTTCTACGTAGCTTGATGTCTTTATTTAACAACTACATAAGACACATGCACACTAAACCCATTTTGCTGGTATGGTGTTGTGGCTTTCATTTTGATTTTACTTAAAGGTCACTAGAAAAGAAGCTTTGGGACAATTAAGGTACATTTTGAAACACAGTGGTCATATTAAACATCATGCAAGAGCTCATTTCCATCACCGAATGGGTAGCTCAACTACAGCAGGTAATGAGATTACAGGTTCAGTGGAAATGAAAACATATGGTTACAAGATGATCACACTTCGAATCGTGCCCAGGGAGCTCTAGGAAGGCACTACCGATCCAATCCAAATAACTTTATTGTACTGGCCAATGCACTCACCCTGTCAGCGGATAAGCCAAGCTTCAGCCTCAACACAGCCAGACAACTGCATTGCACAACTGTCAGGCTGTGATGTTATGAAGGTCTAATTGACAACAGCTTATCAAATGGCTTTCACTGATTTAGCTGCAGCATGAATTGAAGCTTCACACTTGTATACCTCTGCTGTCTCTCGTGCGAATTGCAGGTATTAGATTTGTATGATCATATAGGCATAGCTGCCTTTTGTGGACCTGAGCACTTCCAAAATGGTCATCAAGTAGGTATGTTATCCACCCATCAGTCTAGCATATTAGTGCTTCTCACATTGATTCATGTTTTGTCTAGGCCTGCAATACCCGTGTGATGTCACAGGTCACATGGCACAGCACTGATACCTTATCAGTCTGAATTTTTCTCTGCCAGACTGGTTTATAGGGTCAGAGCCATAAAACTGATAAGGACAGGGAATTAGGCCAGTGAATCCTGAGAAATGACACTGATTTTTTTTAAACGTGAAAGCTGGATTTTGATTGCTTTGGGGGAACTTTATGCTTTTACAGCTAAACAAAGGCACCAACTCTTTTCTGCCACCATATAACATGTTTTAACATTATATTTTTCAGTTTTTCCAAATTAAAATTAAAAATTGTCCTGTTAGTGAGCTGAAATTTGTTTGTAACAAGCAGATATCTTCATATATTATACTAAATATACATCCTTTGCATACTTTAACCACTGAAAAAGGTTCTCGGTTGCAAGGAAATTCTTTACACCTTGGTTTTCTCTTTACATAATTATAGCCACAATGTTTTGCCATTATACGGCAGTGTGCCATTCACCCCAGAAATATCTGAACATTTTCCAGATAAAGTGTATACAGGTATGCCTCAATCCCACCTGTGAAACCAAGCCTAGCAATATATTTTGTCCCTAGTGCTACCGTGGACCCCAGGAATGCATTGGGGGAAAAGGTTTCAGCGGAGCAATCAAGGGATGTACAAAACCTGTTTTACGAGTTGCATGTAGCCTACCTGAAAATACGGTAAATTGTGTATGTGAGAATCCAAGGTCACTGCTTCAAGAGCTTAGTATCCAGTCCTTTAACAGAACTACAAAAATATCGATAAAGGTGTAAAATCTATAAATAGACCTTGGCAATGTGAATGCTACTGTATCTTACCGTGAACTTATATTTGGAGTCAACTCATTTACAACACAATCTGACGCATGCCTACTCAGAAAAAAATGTCCTATTAAGGTCAGCAGAATTTAATCTTAAGGATTGCAGTTGTACTCTACCTTAGAAAAGCGTGGTTTCATTAAGTCATACTCAGAGTTGACACATTTAAAATCATAACTAACTTAAGTCTATTGGTCTACTGTGTCTTAGTCAGATATAACACTTAAGTCAACAACAGCAAAACGGAAATTAACAGTAAGATGTACGTATGCCACAGTCGAACATTCTACATCATGTGTATTACACCTAACTTCTTCAGGTTTTATTTCTGATCTCAGGTTTTCTAGAATTTAACTTGACTTGTGTCCATAGAATTACTCCTGATTCAACTTTGTGCAGTACTCTAAAAATATTGTTTTGGCATAGCTGAGTTTGGTAACAGTAGTCTCAACTTATGTGCCATTTAGAAGCCTATGCTATGATTAGTATTCTTGGAAAAATTTAACTTCTACCCACTGATGTGAAAGTAGATGTTGGTAGGCAGCCACCACGCAGAAGTCAGTAAATACTTTAGCAGATATTCTGCAATCTATTTAGGAAGGAACTGTGGCGAGCCTGCAAGTTAATAGCACTTCTTAGAAAACCCTGAAATAGTGACCACTGTTTCTTCTGTATTCTCTGTATAAGAGTCCATGAATTCTGTAGGCTGCAAATGTAGCCATATTTCCTCAGTAGTAAGTCTTACAGAATTCAATGGGGCTTACTCTCAGATAAGTTAATACCACATCATAATTCACTAAAAGGTATAACAGCTAAAAAGTATTTACACCTGAAGCATGATATTGAACTTTATTTCACAAATTCTGAACATATTAAGTTCTTAAATAAAGTTAAAGCGTGCACTTTTAACTTCTTTAGCAATCAAATTTGTAAGTATCTTTTGTAAACGAGAGTGACTTCGTTGTGAGTGAAGCTCTTTAAAATGCACTAGACTGCGTAGTGACAGATTTGCAGAACATTTTCCCTCACATACACATATGTGCTTTCAGTTATTAATAATATGCTTCTGCCCTTATAGTCAACAGCTCAAATGGATGCTGTGTGCAACTTGCTATGCATATTACTTTTCAGAAACAGCATCTTATCCTGTCTTTACTGTATAAAACTAAATAGTGCTTCTTTAAAATCGGCACCAGCCTGCCTCAGAAAGCAGCATGGAGTTTTCCTTTAAGTTGCCCCTGGCCCTAATGATAAAACTTTCCCCCCCATATGTAAACAAGGAAGACTCAGTTGCCATGGATAATACTGCCAGGTTGATATTAAAATGAAATCGGGAGGTAGCATTAAGGAACATTAATGTACTTGACTTCAGAAATGCCAACAGAACTATCCATTCTGTTCCATAGCTGAGCTCAAAAGGGGAAATCTCTCAGCTGCCCAGGTAGCTAAAGACTTGAGGCTTGTGTCTTAAACACAGAAGTATTCCATCAACCCTGTAAAGGACTGGTGCTTTAAAATGTGATGATGGCAGTTAGAAATGTGAAATATTTCAGCAGACATTTAGAAATATGGAAGAATCAAGACGTAATGGAGCTTGTAAAATACACACTATATCTACTAACAAGAAGAAGGGAATTTATTTTATGTTTAATGTTTAATTAACATGTAAGCAAATATGTATTTATAAAATTAGTAGCAGCTGGGGCTGTTTCCCTAAAAAACAGATATATTTTCAATGTAAGACTAGTCATTCTTAGAATGTAGCCTTCTGTAATAGTTTCTAATACAGATAAGTTACAAGTTCTTTACTACAGTATATATTAGTCACACTGAGAAACCAACCCAAGTTCTTCCTCACACATAATGTTAAATAAAGAAATATGCCATGATCTTGTGCTCTTCTATTCATTTCTTATTTTAAAAAATCTGGCAAAACTGTGCCTTTTCTAGAAATTGGAACAGTTAATATAGTGAGCTTTTCTGAATGCACGTTGAAGCATTCCAAAACTGAAATTATACATATTTAATGATTTCTCTGTACAAGTTATACAAGTGCTGTAGATTCCACCTGTCATTAGGGATTTTGCATTACAGGCATACCTGCAACACTCTGCAGGTATTGCTTCGCTTAGCAATATTTGTAATGATAAGATTTCTGATACGGAACAGGTGCTTGTCAGCTGACCTCATGGGCCTATAACACAAGTCATAACCTGGCATGCCAAAAACATTTTCTCTGTGTCAGATTCCAATTCAGCATTTGAATAATGTGGCACATTTTCTCCATCAGATTAATGTATCCTCACTGCATACAGGGATGATTCTACCATAACGTATGTAAGGATCCTGAACTTACTTTTCTCGTTAGAAGATACAGTACAAGATAAACCCTCTAAGGAATTCCTATGCAATTTAAAAGATCAATAGTTAAGCATATGAAAATGGAAAGTTCCTTTTTAGGCCCCATGAACCAAGCACATTCGATTTACATGCTTTGGCTTGAATATACTTATTTTAACGCAAAGAAATATTTTTAACTTCTGGGAAAAACAAAAGGAATGTTATGGCTTTGGATGTATATGCTACCATTTTATTAGTATATTTGGAACATACTTTGGAATAATTTTTGTTCATTAGTTATCTGATGCAAGGGGAAGAAACAACTGCAAATAATGACTTTACATAATGTGACACACTTTATATATCTAAGTATGCAAACACAGAATGCTTTCTTGTGTATCTGCATTTTTCACATTCTGCGTATATGTGCTGTTGTTTCTAATTGATAACTCATGTATTTGAAACACAACTAAGTGTCAGAACAGATTAGAAAAGCAAGTTTTATAACATGCCTAAGCTTATTAAGCTATATTCATGCATCTGCAGAACATGAATTGCTCCCCACATTTTCTATTCAAAACAATGGCCCAAATTAAGATCCTCATATCTAGCAATTGTTTCAAACACTCTCAAAGACACAGCGGGGGGGGGGGGGTTCCCCAGTCAATTCCTTTTGCCAACTAAAGTTGCAATTTTGCACATATTGTAACCTTTCTTAACAATGTGAGAAAAACAGAGTAAATATATTAAATTTGTTTCACAACAGATGCTTAGGTTGTTAATATTTAAGATGTCTATTCATGCTATTCCTGTCTGCACATTTGTCAAAAATGTAAGCTTGAATGCCAATGTTTGCCAGCAGAGTGGAGCAGACGAGTGTATGAATGTACAAGACCAAAATAATGCTCAGGAGAAATAAAGGTTGGCTTCTGAATCATCTCCTTCGGTCGGTTAATGCATCATATGCTTTCACCTTGGTATTCTTTACTCTGAAGTTAAGGATGTTCTGCCCAACAAATTCGCACTAGAACTACTAACCTGAATGAAACTTAGGCTGAAACTGCCTTCAGTAAGTAGCCACGGGATCTCTCCGCCACAGAAACTTCAGCTCAGGCACAAGTTTTAAGCTGTCACTGCCAAAGCTTTTCAGAGGCAGATCTCAAGAGATAGGGAGCTCAAGCGAGCAAACCGAATTCTGGCTCGGACTTTAAAGAACACCTAATTACTATGATACAACTTAATAATACATGCCTCGAGTGACTATGGTTCCGTGTGACCAACTAATGCTTTACGAGCGAGGGGGTGGGGGTGGGGGCTAGGAAAGGACCCTGTCGGGGCGACTTTTGGTGTAAGGTAAAGCGATCCAGCTGGCCCCTTCCGAAATTTCTCAGCGCAAGCTTCCCTTATAGGTTAATACCAAAAATGAAATTACATTTCCTCTTTGGCTCCTTTGATGCCGTTTCGGGGACCACCCAGTTCTTTAAAAGGAAATGGGGCAAAAAACAGCAGGATAGGATTCTGCCAGGGGAAAGAGGAGGACCTCACGTGGAGAGAGAGAAAGTACACCTGTGTGGGGAGCCGCCGCCTCCAAAGGTCACCGGCAGGCCAGTGGACGCCGCCGCAGCCCCTCACAAGAACTTCTGTCCTTCCCGCCAAGACGAACCTCCAGCTGACCTCTTCCCGGTCCTGCATCTTCCTGCTCTCCTTCCGCTCCCAGCAACAGCTCAGAACTAAGCCCTTTTAAAACTCCCTCACTTCCACGCGGCTGCGGCGGCGGAGCAGAGTGCGCCGCCGCCGCCCTTTCGCGCGCGCACACCCCTCTCCTGCGCCGCCGACTTTCCCCACCACCTCCTCCTGCTCCCTCGAGCATCCCCCCTGGCAAGCATCCCCGTGCCGCAGAAATGTAAACCTCTGCTGAACTGAGGCAAAACTCCGGGCCGTGGGTTCCAAGAAGTTGAGGCAAACTTTCCAGGGACCTTGCCGGCAACTTCTTGACTCGGAAAAGGCAGCAGCCCGCCCGCCCGCCCCTATATGTGTAGGGTACGTGTGCGCGCGTGTGAATAAAGCAGGTGTCCGTGCGCGCGTGGTGGAAGCCACTCGCTCCCCCGATGAAACCAGACGAGTGTAAAAATGAATTATTAGACGGAGAGCGTCTCCCTACCAGGAACTCGGCTGCGGTTTAAATGAAAGCAGGAACCCACCCATAAAAACAAACCCTGCTTCTCCAAATCCAATCCCACCCGGCTGTCCACACCAAATTCCAAGTCTCCCTAAGCCTAGAATGAAAACTTGGGCTTTCGGTAAGCGAGCGAGCGCGCGCGGCCGAGGCGAGAAGGAAGGAAGAAAGACGGAAAACTCACTCATGAGAGCGCAGCGAGAGGGCGGGCGAGGCTGGGCGACACCTTCAGCTTCCCAGGCGCCGGCGAAGTTAATTGCACTGAACTTCAAGTTGTCTTTTCACCCATCGGGAGTGGGCGTTTAAAGGAAGGAGCGCGAGCGGAGATGAGGAGGAGGACGACGACGACGACGACGACGTCGTGGTGGTGGTGGAGGAGGGGGCGCGCGCAGACACACTCACACCCCGCATATATAGACACATGCAGACACACAAACACACACGCACGCACACAACCACTCGCCCCCCCTCACTCTTGAACTGCTTGGCAAGGCGGCGACTGAGGCGAGGAGGAGGAAGACGACGACGAGAAGGCGGCGCCCGTCTGCTTTGGGCACTCTTCCGCCAGGCAGCAGGGCGAGCGAAGTGTCCAAAAAAACCGCGGGGCTCTTGCTTTACGCGCAGTTCTCAGCCCAGTCCGCAGAGACGCGTCTCTCTTTTTTCCCCACCCTCCCCCTCTCCTCTCTCTTGCTGTTGTTGTTGTTGCTGCTGCTGCTGCTGTTGTTTTCCTCTCCTCCCCGCTTCTCCTCCTCCTCCTGCTCTGGCGAAGAAGCTTCGGAGGCACGAGAGGCTCGGCCGGGGCCGTCTGCGCTGGCTGGCTCTCCCCCTTGCGGAGGCTGGCCCACGTCGGTGCAGGAGCCGAGGTGAAGCTGCTGCTGCCGCCGCCACCGCCGCTTGCTGATGTTCCTGCCGCCGCTGCTGTCGCCGCTCTCGGGGTTGGCGCGAGGGGAGAAGCTGCCCGCGGGTTCCACGGAGCAAAAGGCGAAGAGGGTCGAAGCTTGGCTGCCGACTGATTTATTTACTTTTCCCTTCTCTCTCTCTCCTTCTTTCTCTCTCTCCCTTGCCTACTTCCGCCTGCTGTTCCCCCTTCTCCTCGCTTTCCCTCAGGGCTGTTTCTTTCTCTCTCTCTCTCTTTCTTTTTTTCCGGAGGGTGGGTGAGAATGCTTCTGCTTTTGGAAAGGAAGAGTGGCTGGCTCGCTTGGCTGGCTGTGTGCGCGCCTGCCTCTCTCTGCCTCCCTCGCCGCCCCGGGGAAGGAGGAAGTCAGGTGAGACATACACACAATCCCCTCCCAGTCCCTGTGCGACGGGTAGGAGCTAATCACTGTTGTTGGGATTGTGCAGTTGTTGTTGTTTTGTTGTTGTTGTTTTAAATGCTATTATCTCCCCTTCCTCCACCACCCCTTCTCTCTCCCTTTCTCTCCCCCCTTTTCTAAAATCCTGCTTCCCGCACACACCCCTTCCCCACCACCGGAGAACAGCGCCCCACGCAGAAACAGCAGGCGCACTAAGGGCTGCTCTGTCCCCCTTTATCTTCTTCTTCTTTCCCTCTTCCCCCCACTTTCCGTAGATCACCCCTCCTCCCTTCTCTCTCTCCCCCCCCGCATTCTGCTCGTTTATTTCAATATTTATACACCACATGCTTGGCTGTCAGCTGGTGCTCACTTCAAACCCAGGGAAAGGAAGATGCGTGGCTGGTGCGGGTGGGGGAGGAGGCAGGGAGGATGAGCGAGCAGGGCAGTTTCCGAAAAGGGAACTAACAAAGGTGATCAATATTTTAAGCTCGGAGGAGATGGGAGAGAAAGGGACGGGTTCTCCATCCTTTTCCTCCTCCCCCCACCAGCTCAAAACAAACCTCCTCCTCCCTACGGGCCCGGGGCAGACGAGGAGCCGAACAGCGTTTTTCGATCTCGGAGACTTGGGTTGAGAGGCAGGCAAGAGAGAGACAGTCACAGAAAGTTCCAACACACTGCGATGGAAGAAGGTGTGTGTTGCCGGGCAGACCAGAAGCGCACATGCTGGCGTGCCTTTGAAACCTACCGCAGAAGCCGGCTGTTACAGTACTGTACTTTGCTTAGAATGAGGAGGGGGAGAAAGAGTTTTCCCCCAACTAGGGTTGCTTGCGGGAGCTTTCCACGCGCGTTTTTGGCGTTGCGCGGTAACACTTCGCGACCTCGGCTGGGGAGTTATTCGGCTCCTTTCGAGCAACAGCACTTGGGTGGTTCTTTTTTTCGCTCTTAGATTTGATTTTGTAGAATCACAGCGCGCGTCCCACCGCTTCCGTGTTGTTGGTTCTTTTTCCTTCTTTTTCTGTTTAATTATCACCGCAAACTGCATACCAGAGACAGGCTTTTAAAACGCCTCCTTTATTTTCTTAATTGGAGCGCAATTGCAAGCAAAGTTCTTGGAAAGTGGACTTGGAAATAGACTCTCTTTCCCACTGCCCCTAATACCCCAAACCTGTAGGACACCCAGACAGTTTTAAGGGAAATTGCTATAAATCTTGCTGTATTTCTTTTACTGTGATCATAAATTATACTTTAAATCCAACTTAAAGTGAGGAACACTGCCTGGGTGATGATTATGAGGGCACACCCTTCCTTAATAACCCAGTGTCATTCTGTTTCATTTTTGAAAGTATTATTAATTATTATAATAATAATTAATCCACAGAAAGATACCTAAGCCCATAATAAGCTGTGTGTTCCTCACCCAAAAGATGACAGGTGGGGCAGTAATACATAACATACAGCTTACATTTTAGTTGCTCAAATACAGTATTACAAAGGCTACAACAGATTTTACAAATGCCACTGGCTCATTCCAAGCCCCCTCTTGGACAGTCCAGATTAAAATATTTTACAGCAGATTTAGAGCGGGGTGGAGGTGGGAAGAAACAGTTATGATTTTGCAAGCTTCTGGTGGATTTGGCATGATATTTGTGGGATAGTCAACAAGGATACTTCTCTACTTCTCCAGGCATTCCTGATCGGATGCACATTTAGTACTTAAGGAGAACACACACTATTGATTTTAGAAAGCCTAAGGGAGGAGAGATGCTGAGCAGGTCCAATGCATCTGTTGGAACAGGAAGCTGAATTGTTTCCAGAAGTTAGTAAGAAGCCAGTGCAGATTTTGGAGCGCTGGTCGAATGCAACGTTGGTGAGCCATCCTCATAAGGAGGTAGACCACTGTGTTTTGAACCTGCTTAGGCTTCTAGGAAATAATTTGTTTAGTAGTGAGCTGGTGGATTATGGCCACCAGGTCTCTGTTTGAAGCCGGGGAACCATCTGGCCTTATCACTTGTTGAAGCTGGAGCAGGGGCCTGTCAGGGAGTACTACCATTGCCAAGTTATAGTGTTGTGGTGGCTTTTGAAAGCCTGGTATGAAAGTGATTAAAAAAGCTGCACCCTGTACTACATTGTTGTTGTTGTTGTTTGAAATAAAATCCAGTTGCTGGTCGCCATTGTTTGACTGCACCACCATTCAAGTATGATTGGTTTTTCTTATCTTGCTGGAGGTGCTAACACACCAAAAGCTCCAGCGTCATCAAATGATCATGGAGGGAATCCACCTCTGTGAACATCAATACTCTCTGATGTTTTGCTTGCTTTTTCCTCCTCCTGGCTCTGTGTCAACTGTGCCAGCTCTTACTGCCACCATTACTGCAGCACAAATGAGTGAAGGACAAACCACTTCCTCAACAGACACACAGAGCACAAAACAATGACGAAAGTATCGTAGCTGGTGGAAGGCTCCCTATTCTCTTCTACCACTGCTCTCAGGGGATAGACCAAGCCATACCACATGAAAGAATTGGCTTCTTACATCACTGCAGCCCAACTTTAGCCCTCACCCCAAAGTGGTCAGTCAACAGAGAATCCCTTTGCCAAAAGCTGACCTTTCCATAGATTATTATTACAGTACTTAATACTCTTTCATGCAAGAAAGCATAATCCTTCTGAATAGTAATTTCCTTCAGTGGGGGAATTAGAACTACTATATTCCATATAACCTGCACCACGGTCTTCAGACTACTTGGGCTACGATCCCATTCTCCTAAGAATAGGCCGCATTGGACTCAGTAAACATAGGAAACTCCCTAACACTGAATCAGAGCCTACCAGGTCTGTCTAGTTAACTATTGCCTGCACATATTGGCTGCAGTCTTTGGGGGTTCCAGAGATAAGTCCCCTACCTGGATGTACTCGAAACTTACTTCTGAGTAGATACGTATAGGATTGTGCTGCTATTAGCAAGTGGAGAAAGTGTTTTGAGAATTGCAACCTTGGATTATCTGTACTTTTTGACAAAGCGGAAGAACAGTAGGCATGTTTATTTAATTCGCTTAACAATGGCCTATAACTTGAAGAGGAAAGTAACTCTACCGGCAGCTCTTCATATGCTTCGGGAATCCCTCTGTGAATAATGTGTTGAAGAAGTTGCTTCTGCCTTCCCTCACTTTTGAATACTTTCAGCATTTTATCTTAGCTGCTAAGCCTTAACAGAGCTGGTTTCAAACGCGCATTTAATGCCTGTTAACAAGTTGGTGGAAAAGCAATTGATTGTTCATCTTTAGACATGAAGAGACAATATAAAAAGGGTCAGTGCAAAAAGCTTTTTCACACTTTTGCATGAAGATAGATAAGATTAGCAAACTGGAATTCTAGCACTGCGTGAATGACATATTCTTTTCTGTCAATAAATGCTGCCTGCCTAGGAATTCTGTTCAGTCTCACTCACAAGGGGGAACAGAGGACAGAGAAACATTATATGTTCCTCTGTCAATTTTTGGTCCCAGGGAGATGAGAAACCCTTGGGTTTTTTTTTTTTTACTGTTTTTCCTGCCATTGGGAGAATAGAGCTTTGCACCCACTCAAAAGCATGTTTAAATTATTGTGGGTCAGGGGAACCGGTAAGGCTTAGGATCCTACAGACCTTAGCTACTTTTCAGTATATTCTTGGAATATGCCTTTCTAGCCCTAACTTGAACTATTGGTTGGACCGGGTCATTAGAGGAGCCAGCAAGCCTGGAGAGAGGATGATTCTGATGTCAGGTATTTCTCACTCGCAGGGGCCATAGCATTGGACCCTGACCCGTAAGCCACGCCAATGAGCTATACCTGTACGTAAACTTATTTTAAAGTTACAGGAATGCTGAAATAGGAAGAGTAAGATAAATGTTTGAGATAATGTGCTGTATCAGAGAGTAGAACTTTAAGCATTCCTGTTATGCCAATTTTGTATTTAGGTTCTGTGATAGTAGTCCAGAACTATGGAGTGTAATTGTGGAACAGTATCTTTGACTTCAGTGCAGTAGGCTGCAACAGTAAGCACCAGACAATCAAATATATGTGAGCAATTCCATATCTAAGCAAACCAGGTCCATTTTTCTCTGTCCAAAAAAGAAAATATAAATTGAGCATTTGCTTTCTGATTTTTTTCAGACTGTGGATTTGAGAGAGATTAGCATTGTGCAACACAGATATCGTTGGGAAATATTATATATAGAAATCAAAGTGGCTGATTAGCTTATAGATCCAAAATCATTGATATCCGTAAGTGCTAGCTTAAAAAAACACCCTAATATATAGAACTTAAATATGTGTAAAAGTACACATAGACAGTACACATTCTTAACGACCATTCATCAGATGAAAAAAATATCAAAAACTAGGGATGAACAATAGATCATATTTTGTCACCTATTAAAATTGTTTCTGTTTTGCCAAACATTTTCCGTGTGTTTAGAGAATCCGTTTGATTCAGTCATGGTCATTTGTTGTGTATTTTTATTTATTTATTATGTTTTAATGATGTTATTGTGCACGGCCATTTTTTTATTTTTTTAAATGGGTGGGTTGGCAGTTCACAAAGATTTAAACAAAGAAAGAAAGAAATGCTATAACTTGTTTTCCTTTTTACAGAAGTAGATGAAATTTGCAAAGTATAATTTTTAAAGAAGAATTAGTAAATAACTTTATTAAATTTCATGCCAGAATTGGATTCACTTTGCAGGCATTTTTGGCCCTTGTAAGGGAGGCAAAACCTAAACCAAACACCCTGGTAGCAGCAAGCAGTGTGTGCATTTAAATTTAGTAATGACGATAATGGAGATGGGGAATGGGGGGGGGGGTCATGAGAATTTGTTTTCTCTTGACATCAATTGCAAGGAGGTAGCTTGCACACAAAACCTAACAGATAACCTAAGGAATGTGTATTTGAACTATTAACCATGTCTCTACCCCCTCGCCTATCACTGCCCCTTCCCACTCAAACTCAGGGTGTTCCACTATTCAATTTGGTTTCACTTCTTTAAAAATGCAGCACTCTCAAAATTTTAAATGGCAGAATGCAGTGTTTAGGGGGCACCAGAGTCCGCAGAGTGACTCAGGACTTCGCGGGATCACCAGTTCAACTTGATATACCTTGTGAAAGCGGCAATAAGATTCAGACATTTGAAAACTTCACTGAATCACCCCCTATTCCTATCATTATTCAGGCTGCACACAGAACCAGTGCACCCCTTTATCATATACATTATTTAACATATACATTGTCATATGCATTACCCTAAAGGGCGGCGGCGGGGGGATATGTATCTAATGTTGCTTCTTTCATATACAGCAAGATAAGCGGTACTGTTTTGTTAACTCTGCCCATCTTTGGCTTGACCACATCCTCTGCTGGGCAATGTTACAAGACAAGAAACTTGGAAGGTATACAAGATTTCTTTTTCAAGCATGGCAGCTTTTCATAAAACCCTCTGTGGTGACTACAGATTTCCCGTACCTACTTCTACACGTCAGGTTTGGGATGATGCAGACTTAAAGCTCCTTAACCAAGGATAAGCACTGAGTGGACTTTGGGCTTGAGAGCTCCCTCTCCCCTCTAGTGGAACTCACCCTGCTGTTCTTTAGCAGGCCTTACCTGTGGTTAAAGCTCCCATCAGCAACAACCTTTACCGTGGCCAGTACTTGTTAAGGGCTCCCATAGCTAACCAGTTTCAAACCACAGTTTCAAGATCCTGGGTAATAGTGGATCCTGATTAACATTGATGGTTAAGGTTGGTGCTGACATGATTAAGGCAGCCAAGAGGAATTCATTCTGGATTGTGGGTGAGCTGAAGAGGTGGAGGTAGCAGTAGCCTGCCTTTCCCAAAAGGGTTAAGCCATCAGAAGCATTAAAGTGCACTAGCCTTTCAGCACTATACGGGAGATGCAGAATAGGTAACACCCATGGTTACACATGAACATGTACAGAGGTAGTGTGGGTGGATGATGGGAGGGAAAGGAGATATGTATGTGTGTACCACTCATAGCTAATAATAATAATAATAATAATAATAATAATAATAATAATAATTTTATTATTTATACCCTGCCCATCTGGCTGGCTTACCCCAGCCACTCTGGGTGGCTTACAGCACATAAAAAAATGTAAAACATTAGACATTACAAATTTCCCGATACAGGGTTGCCTTCAGGTGTCTTCTAAAAATCAAACAGTGAGCAATTGAGTTGCTGCATTTGGCACCTGCTGCAGCTTCTGGACGACCTTCAACTGCAGACCCACGTAGAGTGACTTGCAGTAACCCAGCATGGATGTTACCAGTGCATAGATGACAGTGGTCAGGCTATCTTGGTTCTGGGGGAAAGGCGAGATATAAATAAACACCATCATCAAATGATGAGGATGAGGACTAGTGTTTTTTTTTTTCTGGTGGGTACACAGGGGTACACATACCCCTAAACATTTCGTGGATCTAAGTTTGGCCTCAATGAGGGGCAGAATTTCAATATGAGTAGGAAAATGAGAGTACCCCTAAACATTTTTTAGAAAGAAAAAAAAGTACTGATGAGGACGATTTAAAGGAGCTTTGGTATTATGGACAACCATGCATTTGTAGCTCTAAGACTAAGGGCTCATCCACACTTAATAATAATAATAATAATAATAATAATAATAATAATAATAATAAATTTTTATTTATACCCCGCCCTCCCCAGTCAAAAACCGGGCTCAGGGCGGCTGACACCAACAGAATTACAATAAAACATAAAAACAATTAATTAAAATACAGATTAAAATACAGTATTAAAATTTAAAGTGCAGCCTCATTTCAAGTAGGCCATAAATCCAAGCCATGAGGGAGGAAAACACAGGGGTCAGGCTGAGTCTAACCCAAAGGCCAGGCGGAACAGCTCTGTCTTGCAGGCCCTGACAAATCCTGCAGGGCCCTGGTCTCCTGGGAAAGAGCGTTCCACCAGGTTGGGGCCAGTACTGAAAAGGCCCTGGCTCTAGTAGAGGCCAATCTAGCCATCTTATGACTCGGGATCTCCAGAATATTATTATTTGTGGACCTTAAGGTCCTCCGTGGGGCATACCATATTATTATATTATTGTATAATATTATTATTATATTATTATATTATTAATAATAATAAATAATTTATTATTTATACCCCGCCCATCCAGCTGGGTTTCCCCGGCCACTCTGGGTGGCTCCCAACAGATTAAAAACAGAATAAAACATCAAGTATTTAAAACTTCCCTAAACAGGGCTGCCTTCAGATGTCTTCTAAAAGTCAGTTTATTTCCTTGACATCTGATGGGAAGGTGTTCCACAGGGCAGGCGCCACTACCAAGAAGGCCCTCTGCCTGGTTCCCTGTAACCTCACTTTTCACAGAGAAGGAACTGCCAGAAGGCCCTCGGAGCTGAACGATGGTGGAGGCTCCTTCAGGTATACTGGGCCAAGGCCGTTTAGGTCTTTAAAGGTCAGCATCTGCGCTTTGAATTGTGTTCAGAAACATACTGGGAAATGTACCGGTACTTGCTCATGTTTTCCTCTTATAAATAATTGTATATTATACCTAAAAGGGAAGTCAGGATAGTTCTGTGGGAAGTGTACACAGATCTCAGATAGTCCCTAACATCCCATTTCACTGCCTAAGTGCATGTCCGCATGTGTGTGGGAAGGGTGTGGGAAAAGGTTATCCATTGAGTCCTATGGGAATTCAAGGCTGATGAAGACATAGGCTAAGCTCTGATTCAGCTTTAAAGAGTGGGTTTTTGCAGTGAAAGCTCTCGAGGTGGGTGGGTAGGGAGGAAGGGGCAGCTCACGCATACAGCTTGAGAGGACGCTTTCCTGGAAAGAGTGGACCAAAAGGTAAGTGTGGGTAAGCCCTGCCAAAATCTGCTAAGCAGGGAGGGAACGGTGGCACTGTTGCGCAACTTTGTTTTCTTGTACATATTGTCAATTTACTCATACCACTCCTACTCTTTGGTATCTGGTGTTTCCAGACTGGTGTGTTACACTTGTTTCTCTCTGCCTGTTGTGATCAATGCCCGGGGGGGGGGGGGGACGACGACCCTAAATGGCTAAGTGGCCTTTCTTTGCTAAGGTCATATGCATTAAGCACGCAGATCTCTGGGTATGCAGAAAGGACTAAAATGCATTTTGTATGTGTACAAAAGCTGTATGCATTTCCTCAGCTGAGACGTGATGTATATGCATGCGAGTGTTTGTGAATATGGATCTGTAAGGCACAGTAGAATTTTGTAAAAAGGTTTGAGGATGGGATGGAAGGAAATACTGGAAAATCAACTTCTCTTTCGTTTGTCTGCCAGATGCTAAGTTCATGAATCTGTGCTTTCTGTACTGTAGCTGATGACATCATAAATGCTCAGAGCTGTGCTGGGAGCAATACTGAGAAACCGCAGTTCACCTTCATTAGCCCACCAGGAATCCAGGAAACAGAGGAGATAGGGTACAGTATTGTCAACCCTAAACATTCAAAAATGATCAGTTAGGCTCCAGTAAGTCCTCTGGCTCAGAAAAGTGCTTCTGTTTAAGCAATTAAGGTGTTTTCCTGGGCTCATTTTGGAGGAATCATGCCTTCTGTTAAATTACTATAATTATGAGGTGCTAAAAGAAAATGTTTGTAAATGATCCCTGTGTTCAAAAACTGTCTCTCCAACCTTGTACAAAACTTTGTATATGAGCTCTGGAATTTATGTTTTGAGGTCACTGGAAGTTCACTAAAGACCGCATTATCAGATATTAACTTCTTTGGATACAATGCAATTTAGGACTGATAAAGGAGAGGCTCGTCTGACTGGTTTTCCATGCGGTAGGTTCTTTCTCAACTTTCTTTATAGATTCTTTATATGGTACAATAGTTGGAACTGGGTTGATTTGAAGGGCACATTTCTTAAACAGTAGTTGCAATCTTTGCATTGCTAACCATGTGAATCTGCTGGTGCAGAGTTTACCAAACTTGGGTCTCCAGCTGTTTTGGGACTACAACTCCCATAATTCTTAGCTAGCAGGACCAGTAGTTATTTTCATAGCTGCCAAGTTTTCCCTTTTCTCGCGAGGAAGCCTATTCAGCATAATGGAAAATCCCTTAAAAAAAGGGATAACTTGGCAGCTATGGTTATTTTATTTTTTAATATTTTTTAAAGATTTCTTGAATTACAAAGGTCTGTAATACTGTACTGTACTGTAGTATAGTCTGTGTACTGTGTAGTGGTTAGCTAGCAGGACCAGTAGTCAGGGATGATCAGAATTGTAGTCCAAAAACAGCTGGAGACCAGAGTTTGGGAAACCCTGGGCTACTGCAGTGGATCAGGCGGACTATGCCAGCCAAATAGCTAGATCAAGATAGAATGTGAGTTTCATGTGTTAACTGCTCTTGGAAGAGCTGATGATGTGAATTTTATTGCATTTATATCCTACCTTTTCTCCAAGGAACTCAAGGTGGTGTACATGGTTCCCCCCCCTTCTTACTTAAATCTCCACAATAACCTTGTGTGGTAGGCCAGGCTAAGAGGCTGAGTGGGGATTTGAACCCTCTCAGGCCGTAGTCTGACACTTCAACGACTATACCACATTGACAGCTCATTCAGCAGTGCTGCACTTGAAACAGATGTATAAAGGCTAGCCACAAATCTCCTGTGATGTGAACTTCAACCAGCGCAGCTTCTCACAAGGAATTGTGGGACCTGAAACTGTGTTGGGAGGGTGAAAAATGCCTGCTAGATATCCTTTTATTTAACCAAATGTTACATTTCCAGGAAGAGGGCAAATTGTACAGTTAAGATGGTTTGTGATGCAGACAGGACTCTAGACGAGCCTTCTACAACCCAGAGTCCTTCAGACGTTTTTGATTACAACCTCCACCAGCTCCACCCACCACAGAGATCATAGTTCAAAATGCTCAGAGGGCACCAGGCTGGGGCAACCCAGTCATATGGGCAGGGTATTATTTATTTATTTATTTTATTTAATAGGACGTCCCTATTTTCATCTGAGAAATGTTGGGATGTACTTGTTTGTATGTGTGTATAAAAAGCCAATGACATTTTCAAATTCACACAGTTGCTTTCTGTAGGCCTATATTATAGCTATAGGTGCTGATCTACGCTAAAGAAGTCTGAGTAGGCTTACCAGCTGCTACCAGAAGTAAGTATTTAGTAGCAAATGTGAACAGAACACTGAAATAAAAGCAGCATACTCTTGTAAAACTGTTGGTTTTATGATGTAATTTGCTTACATGTGTCAAAGAGGTTTTTTTTTTGTTGTTCAGGAGAGGGGAATGTGAAGGTTTTTGTATACTAAACACACTATTGATGGTGATGATAACAACATTTATTGTGACTAAATTACATATATTTATAGAATAGATTTTTTTTGTTATTACTTGAAGAATTGGGAAAATTCAACTATTCAGGAACCAATCAAGTGGCATGTGCAAGTTTCGCATCCTGATTGGCTCTTCTTAACCACCAAGGATCCAACATTTTAATATATATATATATATATATATATATATATATATATATATATATATAATCTATTTTCTAATTTTATTTTCTGATTGACTCATAAAAATCAAACCCTTTTCTTCCCCATTTCTAACTTCCTGATTTCATTAAAATGTTACTGCTTTGAATCTCTACTTAGTCATGAAGATCACTGTGTCAGTCACCAGGAGAACCCTGTACATCAGCTTGAATTCCTTGGAAGATAAAGTTGGTATATTTAGATCAGGCACCTCCAAACTTCAACCCTCCGGATGTTTTGGACTACAATTCCCATCACCCCTGACCACTTGTCCTGTTAGCTAGGGATCATGGGAGTTGTAGGCCAAAACATCTGGAGGGCCGTAGTTTGGGGATGCCTGATTTAGATAGATAACAGACAGACAGACAGACAAAATTGCTGACCAGAACAGTGGTAGATGATGCAATGCAATGAGATTGACTGTGACCTCCAGGGCATACCTCATTCGTTCAACATTCCATTTCAAGAGAGGTGGTTGATTGCATTATTGAAGTGAAAGTTCAATTGAGGACACTGCTGAATGGAAACAGGACCTGGCACTGATATCTCATTGGCTGGAAATGTCCATTTATGATTTATCTTGCCTACATGGAGAACTACACAGTGGAATGAATATAATAAAAATACAATCCATTTGATTTATTTTACCCCAGATTTGTTCCTGGGATCAGACTTTCCTACTACTCGTATTGTGCAATCCTGGAAGTTTAAGGAAATAAAAGGTGTGTGTGTTCTTATAATCAAGGGGTGTGACATTTAGTCATGTAACTTTTTTTTAAAAAAAAAACTTACTAGGTGCAATAATTTCATTTGTTATGCTGTGTTCACATATTAAAAAGATCGCTTGAGTTATGTTGTCTTGGATTGTTTTTTTTTTTTTTACTTTATCTAGCGTGCAAATGTCAAATCATGGAACCACTGTTTGTCACTTCAAACTCTGAGAAGGTTAGACTCATTGGAATCAGGGATCTAGAGTCAGAGCCTCTTCCTTCAAGGCATTAGATGAAGGGCTTGGAACCAGAAGTGGAGGAGCACCTAGAGCCATCCCCAAAAGCGCTTTCACTGGACGATCCTGTGGAGTGGGGTGCCCTTCTGGTCCAAGGATGTGGTCCATCATCCTGTTCAAAGGACTGCATTATAGCAGATGCAGGTGCTCCCCTACCTTGTCATAGAAGGAGGCAGCTGGAGCAGGCTGGGCCACTTGAACCGAAGAAGCACCTTCTAGTGCAGGTGAGCTAAAAATTGGGATGCAGCTGCTGTCACAATATAGGACCCAGTTTCGGTTTGTTCCCTGTTGAAGCAATAGCAGAGCTATGTGTTCCCATAGCACAGACTGAGCCCTTGCCCTTGCCCTGCCTCCAGCCTGAGTCTCCCCTAGTCTTGTACCCAGACCGATCCTTGCCTCACATAGAGCAGGACAGCTGGAAGCTCATCAGAGACAATAAGATTGCATGTGGACTCCTTTGAATGCAATATTTTTTAGAGGCCAAACAATGGAGAGGGTCACACAGACCTAGTGAGGGTGGGATAGTTGTGGTCAGATTTCTCACATCTGGCGCATATAGCAGAAATTCAGCACACTCCCTCTGCATTTGGACAGCATGGGAAAGGGTTCTCACTGGGTACTGATGTGAATGAAGAGAACTCACCCAATCAGGGTCCTTCCCTCCATGCATGGAAGAACTCTCCCCTCGTACATCAGTGCCAGGGGACAGCTGTTTCCTACACTGTCTGAATATATGACTAGTGAGACACAAATTTTTGCCATGTGGGCCAGGACATAAGCCATGGTGCACACCAGCAGAAGCAATACAAAATACACGAGTGAGAAGATGAAATATTTTATTCTAAAACAGCAAGAAATGTATACATACCAAGCAAGCACTTCAATCTGCCACTTGGAAGCCCTCAAGAAGCGGCAGAGCAACTCCCCCAGGTAGCCTCAGTTTGCATGGCACTGTGGCTGATCAGTCCATGAACGACCTTCAAAGAAATTATGCCGGTCGATTTTATAGATAGCCCATGTGGCTTCCAAGACTGGCTACATGCAGATCATCCATTAGCCACCCTCTCCCAATGCCTCACGTTCTCAAAACCATGTCCAACATCAGAGAAGGTGCCCAGCATTGTCCTCCACAACAGGTTAAGGCAGCTGTGTGTGAGGCTTCATCTCCTCCCAACGCTCTCAGGACATTAAAGACTGTTCTCAAACCATCAAAAAAGAGCGGGGCAGGGGGGGGGAGAGGAACAGAGGCAGGAAGTGCTCCATGTCAGATCACTAACTCCTCGATACATTTTGTCTTCCGGATGCGTTTCCCGTACAAGTGGAAACTTCCCTTCTAGATGGACAATATTCTTCTTCTGCCACTATAGTCAAGAAGTGGAGGTATAGAAAATGTTTCCAAGATAAAGGAATGCTCTTCTTCTAAAAAGCATTCATTACGGCAAGTACAGGACCAGCAGAAAAGTAGGGGCCACAAAAAATACACACATGCTTAGCCTTGTGCCTTGGGGAGGTCCCTTTGGGTCTGCTAATGCAGTGGTTTGACTTCACCCCCAGAGGTGCACTCCATTGTCTTTCAAGACAAATACCCACAACAATACCGTATTTATTTGTAAACCGCTTTGAGGTGGTTGTTTTTCCCTACAATCAAGCGGTGTATAAATAAATAATACATGGCAGTTCTCCTATACTGCCTCTTGTTGGAAGGAGATGCTCCTCATGCTGTGAGCCTGGTCACTGATTTGCCTGTTTTTATTTAATGACGAAGTATGCTATGGGAGGGATATTTCGATGGTAGATAGTTAGGAGGATGCACTTCTGGGCTTCAAGCCTTCCTGTTCCTATACAAGTCTCTGTTCATAAAACTTAATGCTTTGCTCTGTTGGTTTAACAAAAGCATTGGCTAACAGATCTAAACCACAGGCATCCCTTAATCAACCCCCATATCAGTGGCGTGCGGTCATTGGACTAAGCGGACTAGGCTAGCCCCTTAAATGTTCTGCTGCCTTGTTCCCAAAGCCTGGGACGCTTCTGCCCAGCTTAGGGAGGGAGGTGCAAGGTTCTGATGGGTCGTGATCCGTCCTGCCATCTTCTCAAAGCCCATCTGGCTTTTGGAAGGAGGCAGGAGGGCTCCAGCGTCCTGTCAGAGCCCCGGCACCTCCTTCCCAAAGCTCGGGAAGCTTCTGCCCAGCTTAGGTAGGGAGGTGCAATAATCATGTGCTTTATGTCAGGGTGTCACAATGTCACATGCATAACATCACGCCCACCCCCCCCCGCTCACAAGCTGGCACCTCTGGCCCAAACTATTCCCCTATGAAAAATTTCACCGCACGCCACTGCCCCACATACCCTCCAACATTTCTCCGATGAAAATCGGGGCATCCTATTCCATGAGTAGGCAAACTAAGGCCCAGGGGGCTGAATCCAACCCAATTGCCTTCTAAATCTGGCCTTCAGACAGTTCGGGAATCAGTGTGTTTTTACATGAGTAGAATGTGTCTCTTTATTTAAAATGCATCTCTGGGTTATTTGTGGGGCATAGGAATTCGTTCATATATTTTTTTCCAAAATATAGTCCAGCCCCCTACAATTTCTGAGGGACAGTGGACTAGCCCCTGCTGAAAAAGTTTGCTGACCCTTGCGACCTACTCCATACCCTCCAAGATTTCTCCGATGAAAATAGGATGGTTTCTGAAAATCCAGGACTGTCCCTGGAAAATAAGGACACTTTGAGGGTTTGCCCCACCTCAATAGCTAGACATATTTTTTATTTTAAAAAATTCATTATATTGTGAATAAATGACAATGAAAACAGTGTCTGCCCGGACACTGAGGTCCAGCACCGAGGGCCTTCTGGCGGTTCCCTCATTGCGAGAAGCCAAGTTGCAGGGAACTAGACAGAGGGCCTTCTTGGTAGTGGCGCCCACCCTGTGGAACATCCTCCCATCAGATGTCAAAGAGAAAAACAACTACTAGACTTTTAGAAGACATCTGAAGGCAGCGCGGTTTAGGGAGGGTTTTAATGATTAATAGATCACTGTGTTTTATTTTTCTGTTGGAAGCCGCCCAGAGTGGCTGGGGAAACCCAGCCAGATGGGCGGGGTATAAATAATAAATTATTATTATTATTATTATTATTATTATTATTATTATTATTATTAAAACTGCAAAGTGCTTTCTTTACACATTCTGATAGCATCATAGATCTTCCCAGTCTTTTATAACCCAACCATGTAAAGGTTTACTCTGAAACAATCCATGGGTCTTACTCCCAGGTAAGTGTACATGATAGACTAACAGTCTCCGGCAAGGTCTTTTAGCGCTTTGTCCTCCTCTGCCCATAACATTGTTTTATGATCAAAGAAAGGAAGAGGGAAAAGTGGAGCAAGGCTAATAGGCTCTCTCCTGTAGTCTCTGCGGAAACGGTCTCTTCATAAGTGTCTTGAACTTGACCTCTTTTGAAAGGCACAGAGGTCCAACACACATTTTAAAAGTTATATTTAAATTTTAATATATATATATTTTAAAATTCTGTGAAGCCATTTAACAGAGGGCCCTCAAAACACAAAGCATAAATCTTTCAGGATGGTCACAGGACAGAATTGGACAGATTAAGCAAAAGAAGTTCAGCAAACGCGCCAAAGAAACTCTCTCTCCTTTCTCAATAGATACATTTTTGATAAAGAGTGGTCTCCTGATTTTTTTTAAAAAAACTTTATTATGATTTCATCACCATGGCACCGACTATAGAAATACAATTTAGTAAAGAATGGAGTCTATTTTCTTATGCCCCACCCCTCATTATAAAAGTGTTCTTGGTAGCGAAGCATTAGGGGGCGTTAGAAAGATTTACAGTAACAATATAAGTGGCTATAATGAACTTGGGAGCAAGGGAGCCTGGTTATGATAGAGGTCTTCAGGCAGTTCTATCAGCATAAATATTTAGGGTACACAATCTTTTTTCAGTGACCCTGTACACTAATATTAACACAAGCAGTAATTACAGCTACTCGAGATAAAGCATACTTTGTTTATTTTTATTTATGAGAATACAATACTTATTAAAGGTGCCAACAACACTAGAGATTAAAGTCATCTGTCCGAGAAAATAAGGTCATCAGTGGGCACAGCGGCAGTTACATTTTCACAATCCTTCCATTAATATATATTCAAGGTATCTGGGAATACGCTTTATTCCATTGATATCAATTTCCCAATTTTATTCAGCCTCCTAATATATAATTGGGACTTGGCTTTTATTAAATGTCAGGGCTGGTTGGGCTGCTGATAAAACATCTCTCAATTTTTGGGGAGTAGTTCAGCATATATTTCTTTCCTGCTCAAAACTATTTTGGCTTGAACATGGCTATAGAATCATAGAATCGTAGAGTTGGAAGAGACCACAAGGGCCATCCATTCCAACCCCCTGCCAAGCAGGAAACACCATCAAAGCATTCCTGACAGATGGCTGTCAAGCCTCCGCTTAAAGACCTCCAAAGAAGGAGACTCCACCACAAGAGAGAGAGGCGAACCTACATTGATTCTTGCCCTATAAGCCACATGGAAGTGGACACGTGGCCAATGTAGCTTTGTCTGATTTGCACCGTATTTTCACTATGATTTGGGGAATTTTCTACAGCTACAGTGTTAGCCTGCATGCTACCTCACACTGAATTTGACAAGTCTTGCTTTCTCCGTGATACTGACTAGTTCACAAGCGAGCTTTTGGGGCCCACACTTTATTATGGATAACTGCAGCGACTGGGCTCCTGCAAAGTAACTCAGATCTGATTAGCCCAGTAACATTGACAATTTACAATGAAACACGCCAGATGATCCTGAGAGGTTTTGTGAGATTTGAGGTGGCAGAAGGATGCTGCACATTTACTTAGATTTCCTTCAGCATTCATCCAGAACAGGCATCCCCAAACTTCGGCCCTCCAGATGTTTTGGACTACAATTCCCATCTTCCCTGACCACTGGGCCTGTTAGCTAGGGATCATGGGAGTTGTAGGCCAAAACATCTGGAGGGCCACAGTTTGGGAATGCCTGATCCAGAATTTGGAATTTGGGTCAGATTACAACTGAATTCACTGTTATTCCTTCAATTTTTTAAAAAAGGTTTGTAACAGTACAAATCAGAGCCTATGGCAAAAGCTCACACACCTATCTTATCATGGCTAAACACAACCAATAGGTGCTGCAAGGTGTTTTTTTTTGTTGGAGGGGGATTAAGTACTGAAAATTGGCAATAAGAACTGGCCAAAATGTTCAGTCATTTCAACTCAAAGACAACTGAGAAGTCCTTAAATTTGAGAAGAATCACATGATTATCATTCTATTTTGTAAACACTTGCTGAAAAGAACAATTGACATATATTTTCTTGCGACATAATTGTATCGGTATTTCTACTGGTATTATATAATAAACCAAAGTTATCACAATATTGCTATGAGATGTAATTATACTACTCCTGCTACTAGGGTTGCCATATTTCAAAAAGTAAAATTCCTGACACCCGCAAAAATTGTTCAGCTTTATTTTTTAGGAAACCACAAAAAATGTTGAGCTATTTTATAGAAACCCACCAAAATGTTAAGCTTTTTTTTTTGGGGGGGGGGAGGCATCTATCCATGGTATCCTTCTGGAGTAGCTGCCCAGATTAGGGTGTGTGACACCACATTGTGATGATTCCAGTCCTACTTAGACGGACATTTCCAGAGCATGATGCTTAGGGAGTGTTCTTCAGCTCTGTGGAGCCTTCAATGTGGCTTCCTCAGGGTTCAGTTTTATCCCCCATGCTGTTTATCATCTACATGAAACTGCTGAGCGGGGTTATCCAGAGGCTTGGAGCATGTTGTCAGCAATATGCTGATAACACACAGCTCTACTGAGGCACTGTTAGTGGGTGGTCCCCTAGATTGGATGGTTGGGAGGTTGCCTGCTCTTGATGGGGTTCCATTCCCTCTGAAGGAGCTTGGTGGCACTTCTGGATCCTTTGCTGTTGCTTGAGGCTCAGGTGGCCCCAGTGGTGCAGAGTGCCTTCCGTCAGCTTTGGCTGGTGGCTCAGCTGCACCCCTATCTGGACAGGGGTAGCCTAACTACTGTTGTCTATGCTCTAGTAACCTCAAGGTTAGATTACTGCGATGCGTTATACATAGGGCTGTCTCTGAAGATGGTTTGGAAACTTCAGCTAGTGCAGAATTTGGCGGCCACTGGGGCAAGTTGGTTTGAGCACATTACACCGATCCTGGCCCGACTGCAATGGCTGCCAGTTAGTTTCCGGGACCAATTCAAAGTGCTGGTTTTGACCTATGAAGCCTTAAATGGCTCAGGACCACAATACCTCAAGGACTGTCTCTCTACATAAGAACCTACCCAAACCCTGCAATCGTCATCTGGGGCCCTTCTTTGTGCGTCTCCTCCATGAGAGGTCCAGAGGGTGGCAACATGAAAATGGTCCTTTTCTGCAGTGGCTCCCTGTTTGTGGAAAGCTCTCCCCAGGGATAGTGCCTTCATTATATATTTTTAGGTGCCAGGCGAAAACATTCCTCTTCAAACAGGCTTATTGCTTGGCTTATTAACATCTGATACCCTTTTAAATGTGTTGTGGGGGAGGGGACTATTGGTTTGTTTTGTTCTTATTTTTATTATGAATGTTGTGGTTTTTATATTTTATTTTTATGTTGTGAACCGCCCTGATACCTACAGATGAAGGACAAATTAATTAATTTAATTAATTAATTAATGTGGGGCATAGAAAACCTATTGATGATGGGAGATGCTTTTCCCCACCCCCACTGGCAAGGAAATATTGCTGGCAGCCTGTAAACTTGCGGGTGGTTGGTAATCTTGGCTTGTATAAATTTATTTGTTTATGGTGAATCCCCATTCCCTATTGGATTAATCTCGTGTTGCAAGATATTTCTCTTGGTATTTGAATACTCTCCCCTCTTTTGGTTGTGGAAGCATATTTATTTTTTTTCGAGAGCTAAAATGTGATAGTGAAAGCTTTTCAGATGTTTGGACTCAATTTGAGAACTGGTTGATGATTCACATATGCTGCGGTGAAGTTAATCCTTGTGTTTCGATATTAGAGCAATGTGTTGTTTACTAGAGTCCGGGGTGTGTGTATATTTTAATGGCTAAACGTTCGTTCACTACACTGAGTTCAAATAACACTCTAATAATCCACCCGCTGGTATGCCCATTTTCATCATTTAGTGTAATGTCCAGTTTGCTAATACATAAACAGTTTGGACCAGAATATTGTTTGAGGATTTCACAAATAAATGTCCCAATCTGGCGAAGAATACCAGACATGCATTCTAGATTTCTAGAAATTAGCGACACCAGATCAGCAAATAAAAGAAAATCCAGTTGAACTGTGGGAGCTCAATGGGACTAAGTTTGTTCAACTCCAACTACTCTGGATTGACGCTGTTGTTAATTCTTAAAGTTATGAAGTCATTAATTCTGAATGTTTACGTTGATTTAATATTCCCTTTGCTGTCTCTACATTTCTGTGTAAGGTAGCAATATATTTTTTGCTTATGGGCTTACTTTAAAGCATCTCTCCTCAGGGTTACGGCTATTGTGGCATTATGTTCTGTGATAACACAAGTTCAAAAGAGGTGAGAAAAGAAGGTGTGCCCCCAAATTAGCCTAGAGTTCTCTCCTGATGTAATTTACTCCGGCCTCCAATTTGCTCCTTGAACATATAAACACGTCTGACCTGAAAAAGATCCCCCTTCCTCCCAATATCCAGCTCTCTGGATATTGCTGATTCAGTCAAAGAAAGCAAGTATGGTATAACTGTGAACACTTGAATAAAAACATGAATGAAATGTGAATGTAAATAGGCTTCTGTTATCCATTATTCCAGTTTATTATGTGCCACAGAATCACTTGTGTACATTTTACGATTGGCCCCAATTACCAGTACTTATTTCTCCTCGGTGAGCCAATTGTCTAATGGAAACTATCGCAATCAAAGCTTATCTTTATAGGTGTTCTGTCGATATGATACCATCTTTTCATTTAGGTATGCATTTCACTGAGTTTCAGATGATGTCGCTTTAGATATTGTTAGACTGCGGACTACTAGTGTCAGGGGGACTCCCTACTACAGGGACCCTCCCCCAGTCATCCTGACCAGCACTTCGCCCAGTGACAGAGCTAGCAGCAGATCAGAAGGAGGGAATGAGGAATGGAGTGGAGTGGAGAGGGGGCCAGCTGGCCAGAGAGGGGGAAGAACAGCGCAGCGAGGTGCTGGAGCCTCTGCAACGCTCCAGCCAAAGGACAGGAGAAGGAACGCAGCCCTTTCAGGCGCCCAAACTGAGGCGCGCACCCACACGCAGGGCTAGGGGACGGTGCTTTGGGGTGCCCAGGGTTTTATGCTGGTCCAAGACACAACGGAAGCCATTGCCAGGTTCTGAATCGGACTAGGCTGTCATGTTTTCTGATATCTCTACACTGTAAATAATATGCACAATAAAGCTCTTAAAGACAGAGTGGACTGGAGCATCTTTACTCGAGAGTAGCCGCAACAATCCCCTGACAACTAGGGTTAGAACTGGAATTTTAGGAGGCAATGGAATGTTATTTGTATTTTATGGTTTAGATCCAGACTGTGCTTCTTACTAATGGGAGAGCTCCTTCCATCAATGGAAGGCTTCTGAATCCCATGGGTAGAACAGAGAGGAAACAGAGGGGAAGTAATTTGATTTATCCCTCCTGCTGCTGTTCCCTAAGCCCACAAAAAACCTGCTCCAGAATGTTGGGGGGCTGTCTGGAACAACATGGGGGGGGTTGCCTTAAAAATGCCTCAACCGCACTTTCTACTGGTAGGAATATTCTAAACAGACCTCCACTCAGGGGATACTAACGTTGGTGTTAGCAAATTCTGGATCCAACTATATAATTTTATACGGGACATTAAAATTTAATAACATTGACTATTTTTCTCAGACGCTTCCTTTCAGATATTTGTATGTACAATTTTGCAAATTTGGCTCAGGAATAATTCCAGGTCTCAAACTGCTGTGGATTTTCATGCAGGCTGTCAAAGCAGAACGGATTCCATTAAGTGCCTTGTGGTTATTTACAGAAGTGCAATTCTCATGATACAATACACGGAGTTTGCTTTATCTATAATGAATCCTGATGTTTCACCTTTGATATTGAGGTGTGTAAGAGAATATAAATAAGCTGTCTTTGAGCTCAAAAGAATGGAGAGGGGGGAAATCAATTGCTATGTCGTCCCCCCCCCCTTCCAGGCCGAAGAAAAAGCCACTTAAGGTATTTTGCTTTTGAATGTGTGAAGATGACCTCTTTCTATACAGAAGCCTCTATACAGAAGCTGTTCTCTTTCGACATGAACACAAGTTGTTATACGCATGAGTAGAATTTGGAAAGGGGTTGAAATAGTCAGAAGTAATAATGAGACACATTTTCCTGAGCCACCGAAGTACAAGGTCAGCATTTATTACTGATGTGCACATTATTATTACTTCAACTGCCAAGTAAACCCCTCCGGTAGCTCATGTATTCATTTGCTATTGGCCTTAACTGTGCAACAGAGTTCAGCCAGCATGTTGTTGATTTTATTTTTTAAAAGGTTTTCATGCTGGATTTTTTTTTTTAAAAAGGAAGCTTTTGTGGGGTTTTTTTGTTTTCATGTTGGGCTGGTCAGCATTTATAACGAAAACCTCTAGCTTCAAAACAACATTGGGAGATTTTCAAACGCAGAGATGCTAGTAAGGAATCAGTTGGCGTCAGTGAGAGCTCAGGCACGTGGATCTTTACTAGGTATCTGTGGCTGTGATGGGTAACAATAGAGCATGGATTATAACCACAATACTTATTGGATGGGAATACCAAATCTATGCTTATCAAGATCATACAGCTGGTACAAAATGTGGGGTAGGATATTGCTACCATGTTATGCTGCTGTTGCTGCTGCTGCTGCAATAATGCACCCCATCTGCCAGGCTAGGTTCAAGGTGCTATTTTTGCGGCATAAAGCCCTATACTGAGGCCTATACTATGCTCCCTTGTGCCCTTGGCAAGGAGCTGTATTGGCACCTATGAAGCCGGGAGACACTGTGGACCAGGAACTCAAAAAGATTGCTTCTCATTGCCTTAGGCGCTTTGCCAGTGACTTCCTCGGTGGTCATTGGGATTGGGTTGGGTCTGGTCTTCCTCCCCTCTTAATTAAAAGTGGTCAGTTCCCAAAAGCGTGTTGGAATACCAAGCTTTCCACCTGCTTGAAGAAGAACAATAAGGGAGCCATTAGGAGTAATTTGGTGTGATGTTTCCTGCTTGGTCTATTCTTATTTACCAGCTGTAAACAGCACTGGAAGTTAATAACTAGTAGTTTCATAAATGGAAAATATAAATTGTCGTGGCATTGAATAGTAGTTTTAATCTGTGGGCAATCAGGGATCTTCAAATAATCTTTGCTTTGCCATTTTTTGTTTAGCAGATTGGACTGGGCTTTATTTATTTATTGCCCATACAAATTCTCCTTTCACAAAATAAGTGTTATTAAATTCATCTCTAGTGGTTCCATGAACACACAGTCCTTCTAAGTATTAGTTTACGATCCTTCTGACTTTGGGGTGTTTTTAAGCAGGAGGTGTCAAAAAAAGTTACCACAGGGATAACTGGTTTGCGGTGGCCAATCATTCATAGCGACATCACATTTTGATCCTTCAGTGTTGGCACTTCCCATCCACAGCCACTTCCCAAAGAAAGCCTTTTGATCAAAGAGCTATTGCTGATAATCTGTGGCAACCTTCCCCAACCTTTGGACTACAGCTTCAATCATACCTGACCATTGGGCCATGCTGGCTCTGGCTGATGGGAGCTGGAATCTCAACAGCATCTGCAGGGCAGCTGGTTGAGGGGGAAGACTGGTCCACGAAATGCAAAATTGATGTCCCTGCAGGTGCCATTATACTGGCAAGTAAACAGGGCAAAAGGAGTCCCCTCTGAGCCACAGTGTATTCACTGAGGACTGCACAGTGAAAGTGCTTCCGTGTGTTTCACTAGGCTCAAGGAATTTCTCTGAACAGTGGGTACATTGGAAGGGTACTCTTTGCAAGCACAAGCTCCACAGCTGTTAAAACGACTTCATCTCTTTTGGACAAATTTGTGGAGGGCATAGCTATCAATGGCCACCAGCCATGTTGGTTATGCATTGCCTCCAGTTAGAGGCAGACGTGCTTCTGAATACTTATTGCTGGAATCCACAGGAGGGGAGAATGGTCTTGTGGTTGGGTCCCTGCTTGGGCATTTCCCACAGGCACCCGGTTGGCCACTGTGAGAACAGGATGCTGGACTAGATGGGCCATTGGCCTGATCCAGCAGACTCTTCTTATGTTCTTGTGTATTCAGTGACAAATGGGGATACAAGTGGTACCTCTACTTACGAACTTAATTCGTTCTGGAGGTCCGTTCTTAACCTGAAACTGTTCTTAACTAGAGGCGTGCTTTCGCTAATGGGGGCCTCTTGCTGCCGCTGCGCCACGGGCACACGATTTCTGTTCTCATCCTGGGGCAAAGTTCTCAACTCGAGGTAACTCTTCCAGGTTAGCGGAGTTTGTAACCTGAAGCGTTTGTAACCTGAGGCGTCTGTAACTCAAGGTACCACTGTACAGTGGTACCTTGGTTCTCAAACTTAATCTGTTCCGGAAGTCCGTTTCAAAACCAAGGCGTGCTTTCCCATAGAAAGTAATGCAAAATGGATCAATTCGTTCCAGACCTTTAAAAACAACCCCTAAAACAGCAATTTAACATGAATTTTACTATCTAATGAGATCATTGATCCATAAAATGAAAATGCACTGCAGTCACACAGTCTATCAATCAGTAGCTGAACTGGGTTCCACACAGTCACAAAAACAAACAAAAAAAGAGCCACAAAAACAGAAATGCAAAATAAATAGCAAAAATAGGCAGACCTCGGCGTAACACTCAAAACAGAAATGTGGCACTCAAATCGGAAGCGTAACACTCAAAACAGAGCATGTTCGGCTTCCGAAAAGTTTGCAAACCGGAACACTTACTTCTGGGTTTGCAGTGTTTGGGTTCCAAGTTGTTTGAGTATCAAGGTGTTTGAGAACCAAGGTACCACTGTATAGTGAAGTCCCCTCCTCTTTTTTAAAAAAGAAAGTTTAGTAGATCATACTTTGAGACTGGTTGTTATTACTATCGTTATGAGTGTACCATTTATAACAACCCAAGGGAGAAATGGGAAATCAGAGGTTTTGGCCACTGATGTAAGAACAGTTATGCACAAGAACATACATTGGCAACCTCCAGCCCATGGGCCGGATATGGCCCATGGAGGCCGTTTATCGGGCCCATGAGCCACCCAGTCACTGAGCTGCACGCTTCGCAAGTCCCCTGCATGCTGCGCTAAACTGGCGCAGCATGGCGCGGGGACTCATCGAGCGGCGCCGGAAATGGCTCCTGCACAGAGCTGTCTCTAGGCCCGGGTCTGGTGGCGCGGGGCACCAGGGCGCCAGGCCACCAGGAGCGCTGCTGCACCCGCTGCGCCCGCTGAGAGGTGCGGCGGAAGCCGCCCCAGGCGTGCCGGATGCAGCCCTAGGCGCGCCTCTCAGCTATTCAGGCCACTCTCCTGAGGTGCATGGGCCTGGGGCCGCCTCTGCTGCGCGCAGGGGCGTCGCAACAGGGGGCGGCCAGGCTGGATGGCGCAGGGTGCCGGCTCTCCAGGCGGCAGCTGCGCTGCGCGCAGTGCCCGCCGCGCCGGGAAACGGGGCGGGGGGGCCGCCGGAGGGATCCGTCGTGCCAGGGTGCCAGGCATGCTTAAGATGGCCCTGCTCCTGCACCTCTGCAGATGCTGGAAATCGTGTCTGCACAGCCGCAGAAACAATTTATGGTGCTGCGGACATGCACAGAAGCCATTTTCGGTGCCCCGGACATGGGCAGCACGGCGCCGGAAATCGCTTCTGCGCATGTCTGGCCCACGTCTGGCCCATGGACGATAGTCTGTGGGAATTCTCAGACCCACGGCCGGAAAACATTGCCGACGCCTGCAAAAGAAGATAGAGGTGGTGCCAGATTTCATAATTGAGTATCTCATAGCCCAGTGTTTCTCAACCTTTTTTGGGCCAAGGCACACTTGTTCCATGAAAAAAATCACGAGGCACACCACCATTAAAAAATTTAAAAAATTTAACTCTGTGTCTATATTGACTATATATATATATATATATATATATAGAGAGAGAGAGAGAGAGAGAGAGAGAGAGAGAGAGAGAGAGAGAGAGAGACCAGTTTAGTTTGTGGGGTAAGTCCTAAATCTCAGTGAATTATGACTGTAAGAAACACTTGCCAATTGCTGTGTTGGTTGCAATCTCCTGTAATAAGGCTTCACAAGCCGCTGATTTCTCTGCCAGCACGTGCTCCTCGTCGAAGAGGCCGCTCACTCCCTCATAGACGCTGCTGGCTGCCCTCCGGAGGCTGTTCTGCTTGTCGGCCTGCGGCCTCGCGCCGATCAAGCCCTGGGCGCCGCCAGCAAGAGCAGCGAGAGCGAGACAAACAGCAGCAGCACCCGCCGGCCGCCTCTCACGTCCGAGGCCGTGGTGGTGGCTGTTGAGAGCTGCGCTCGCCCCACGTCGTGACCCGGCCGGCTTCCTTTCCGGCGGGTCAGTGATGTTTATTGGCGGCCGCCAGGCACGTGACAATGCAAATCGCCCTTCTCGTCGCGGCACGTCGCGGCACACCAGCCAGCGTCTCGCGGCACACTAGTGTGCCGCGGAACAGCGGTTGAGAAACGCTGTCATAGCCTACCTGAGAGGGGGGGGGGGGAATATTCTGTTCATATACTGGTACGGTTTGTACTAACTTAGAAGTATAGGCTTGTGTCCATGGAACCTCTAGGTATAATTTTAACAGCACCTGCTACAAAACCTTCTTTTGCCAAAGGGGGAAATTTATATTAAATCGCTGTGTGAACATGCAATTGCCCAGGCAGACACATACTGTGGCCCTGTGAGAGTGGTGACAAAATGAAAACAGGACACAGGTGTGGGGTGAAATCAGGTCAACTCTTTCTTGACTACAGCGTGTTTGGCAGGGCAGTGAGGCAGCGATCAATGCCTCATTCCGCTCAGCCCTTGCTGTGGTGCAAGCCAAGCATTCAGCGGCAACCACAGTGGGGATTCCAGTCAGACAGAGGCCCTAACCCAAGCTTAGCCAATCCAGTCCACAAACTGTGGCTTTACTGGACTGGCCACTGCAGCTATTATGAAACATGAATTGATCCAAGATCCAAATATATTCTCAGATAATAATGTGTTTTATTTGAGGATCTTGCTATCTGCCTGCTGATCACAAGTTGGTAAGAGAGGAGCAGAGAGTCCTTGTATTTATAAGATTATTATTGCCGCAAGAGCTACCAGCATTAACAAACTGTTTTGCAAATGTAGGAGCAACCTGCTCACACCCTCAGCTGCTGGAGATCCTCCTTGCTCTGCCACATGCTTCTGCTCAAACAAATATGGAAGAGTAAACTACTATGGGCTCGTCCAGGCTTCCTGTTGTGTCACACTTCCAGGCACAGGTGCATGCTTTAGAGCTCCATGTCCGAGTGGTTTTGTTTTGTCCTGGAGAAACCTCTCATTTTACCATTGATTCAGAGCAAATGGCAATCTACAGAAAACAGTGATCACTGTTTGCTCTGATTCAGTGGTAAAACAACAGGTTTTCCCAGAGAAAGTGCTGGGGGAAACGACAAGAATCCCAGGCTTGTGCCTGCCTAGAAACATAACAAAAAAGTTAGTCTGGATGAGCCTTCTGTGAATGCCTGCTTCCATGCATGGGGTTGGCCTTGCTCTATCTATAGTGCTGTTGATTTGTATGTTAGAAGCAGCAGTTTTATTTATTTCACTCTGTGGGGAATGGCAGTGTGTTCTATCCCCCATCTAGAGTTTCTCATCCATAGTAAGTAGGTGTGGCGTAAGTGGCTGACACTGTATTTCATTCTGATATTTTCGAAGTAAATTCTGTTAATACCTTTGTTGAATTTTTTTAAAAAAGTGACTTGATGGCGGGGAAAATATGGTCAGTGCAACTTAGTTTGGTGAGTACCACTGCTTGCAATTTTATTCTTCAGGCATTCTAATTTCCTTTCATTTAAAGGCATCTCTCTAAAAAATCCATTTGCACAGTAAGTAGTGTAATACGCATTCTTTTGAAAGTGTCGGAATTGCAATAGACTGCATATTATGCAAACACTTTAGCAACAGATATGCCATTGCCCAAGTGTATTTTATGGAAGGGGTAGTCACATGACCTTTTATTTATTCTCTTGGATAGCATTGGGAACAGACTTTGACAGCTATCCGTTGCAAAGCATTTAAATAGATATTTATGTCTAAGTAATCTGCTTCCTTCACAATGTTGCTTTTCTCTCATATCTGATGTGCATGCTGTCATTTCTTTCTTTTTAGTTGTCTTTAAGTTATATATTTAAACTATGTACAGATAATTCCAGCAAGTGGTAATAATGCATAATTGTAACAACAATGTCTTTGAAAGGTCTTTTCTTCATCTCAGCTATTTCCATATTTAAGCCATCCCCTCTCAGTCCTGGGATTCCTCTCCCTCTAACACATCCTAACTATATTTTTTATTTCAAATCATTAAATTAGACACGGCAACAACCACACAATTACCAATTGCGTGTTTTTGTTTTAAATAAAACCAAATGAATGCAGGAACCTGATCCAGGTCAGGACTCTAGTGGAGAAGATGGAAACTTTAACATATTGACAGCCAACCCTTTTGGACCAGTAGACACATTTCAAATTCTGAGAGAGTGTTATGGGCGCCAGTCACAAAATGGCGGCCATGCGGAGGGGGCATGTCATTAATGCTTCCCCTACTCTGGTGATCCCAGTCTGGCTTGCTGAATATGCCCCCCCCCCCGCCTCTGGTGCCTGCTATTTGTGTTTGAAGGAAAGCTTCCCTTCCATTGCATATAGCAAGTACAGGGCCTAATCTGGCTCAGGTCTAGAGCAGGGCATGGGATAGTGGGAAAACTTTGAGCCCTCCTAGCTCCCCATCATGATCCTTATATAGATTGGCCCACCTGTAGATGCAATTAGCTTTTTTAAGAAACCCAACGTATTCATAAATGGTGACTCATCCAATCTATCTATATAATTTATTTAGATATGGTTGATAAACCTGGAATAATTGCAAGCCTGCCTGCCATAAAATCACTTGCTGAAGAAATCTGGCATCAGCAAATGGATGCTCCAAGCCAGCTGGGGTGATCACTTCCAACACAATTAGTAAGTTGAATTTGAGGAATGCCTATAATTATAGAAACTGTAGGATAGTGTGGTCCTAGCAATCCTCAGTTCCCAAGATTCTTGGAGGGAAGCAATGACTGGCTAAGGTGATGTGATACTGCTGTAAAGGTATTGGAAGATGTGGCCGAAGTATTATTTTTTTAAGATTGCATCCTTAAATGCACTGTGTGTACTTTACTATTGTCTTATCTGCAAGTGTTTTGGCTCATTTGATTGAATCATCTTCTGGAGCTATAGATTTCACAAAGGTTTTCTACAGTGCACTTGCTATCCATTTGTAGTGCCCATTGTATTCTAGATTTATATTAGCAACTGCTGGAAACTGCTGGATTGACAGTTCTGCTCCAAACCTATCTCGATTCTAAGTTTCTGGTTCTGTAGTAATATTTTATTGATTGATTGATTGATTGATTTCTTAAATGTGTATCCCACCCTTCCTCCCAAAGGAGCCCAGCATGACAAACAGCAAAACGTTATAACAATACAATTTAAAATCAAATAAAACATATTTAAAAATCTCAAAATAATTTGAAGTCACATAAAGCATTGAAAAAACATCTAAAAATATTTGAAAGCAATCACATATACCCACAGCTATTAATTCCATTGTTGCCATGGCCAGTATCTCAGGAATGTTTTTAAATATCTCCTGAATATCAGGGGAGGTCATTCCACAAATGGGGAACCACCACAGAGAAGGCCCTTCCATGGGTAAACGCCGGGGCTGGTACCACCAGCAAGACCTTCTCTGCCTATTGGAAGATCAAGATGGTTGATATTTGGGGAGTCTCTCATTTACGTTCTTGGGTCCCAAGCTCCTTAGGGCCTTGTAAACTAACTACTAACACCTTGTATTGGGTTTGGTAGCTCACTGGCAGCCAGCGCAGGGCTTTCAGTATCTGCATTTCATTCCAGTTACAAATATATTTGAAAGCTGCATCCAAGATATCAGAGAACGCAGGGGTAAATAAGAACTATTAAAACTTTGGAAATAAAAAAATATTTTAAAAACCCTTTGATAATCTGAATATGCTGTGGGTTTTAGGTATAGGAACGGGCTTTTGCCAGTGATCCTTGACCATACCAAACATATGCACAAAGCAACAGTTGCTCAAGCAGGGGTGCTGCCTCCAGAACTTCTGCCACCTGAGCCGGCTGCTTCATCCCACTTCATGCCTCTACTTCCAAATATTCTCAGTTAAAATATGGTGCATTGCCATCATCAACCACATTTCCTACCAAAAGTCTAATAAAAGATTGACACCTAGCAGTCGAAAGACTTGCACCTGCAACAATAAGGTAACGGTAATTTTCCGTTTTAAAAACATAGTCAATTTTTGTTTTGTTTTGATTTGATAGTATGAATCCTATTACACTGTATCCAAAGATTCTATTCCCCGTTTAGAAGCTGGTGAGTTTGCAGCCGTTAAAGGAATTATAAAGTCTCATCTTGCTTTGCCACCTATTAAGATAATTTTTATGGCTTTCATTTAAATGTCAACAAGTTTGTTATTTTTATTAAAGAAGGTAGAAATATTTTATAGTTCAGCTATAAGAAAATGAATATTCAGAAATAATTCCTGCTTCCCCAGAATATTAATTTTCATGCAGTATGATTAGAAGGCTAGTCATAACCTCTCGAGTTTGAGGCAAAATTTGGAAATGTCTTTAAGAAAATCGGGGTAAAAGTCTACGAAATGCAGGTGTTTCTTGTATTTGTACATTGATCTGTACATAGATTCTATAGGAATATAAGCAGGGGGAGGTTTGGCTTGCCACCATGCAAAGCTATCTGTGCAGGGAAGATATTAAAGCGAAATCTCAAAGTTTCTGTGATTTCTATGGCATGTCCTCACACGGCTGACAGCCATTCTGACTTTCAGTTTAAAATGTGACTTGCCTATTTAGCTGAGCAAGCGGCTGCAATAGAACTTCAAAGACACCTCCAGTTGTGGTTGCAGTTCTCCTCGTCATGTGTACATAACTTGGCAGGATTGCTGCGTTTGACAGCCAAGATGAGGCATGTGGAAGATTTCCAATTACCTCCACATTGCCAAAAAAAAGGAAAAAAAATTGAAGAAAGACCAGAGTTATAGGAGAATAGCCTGGCCTTATTTCAAGCACAGAACAAGAGAATATATATTGGCTGTATGTTCTAGGGGGTGCACCAACCATAAGATTGGGTCTGGAACCCATCTGACAACTTCAGAAGACAGCTCAATTTGGTTCGAAGAACTTTGGAGGCTGCCCAAGTTGGTTCAGGTCTGACCCCAAGACCTGATTAGGAAAAATGAAGCTTTGTGCTTCCTCCACTCACTATTATGGGTTGTTTTTTTGTTTTTTTTAAAAAGCTTTCTTATTTTGACATAATGGTAAGAAATATACAGACATGATAGTTCTTCCGATGTGTATAAAGGTAAAGGTAAAGGGACCCCTGACCATTAGGTCCAGTCGTGACCGACTCTGGGGTTGCGCGCTCATCTCGCATTATTGGCCGAGGGAGCCGGCGTATAGCTTCCAGGTCATGTGGCCAGCATGACAAAGCCGCTTCTGGCAAACCAGAGCAGCACATGGAAACGCCGTTTACCTTCCCGCTGTAGCGGTTCCTATTTATCTACTTGCATTTTGACGTGCTTTCGAACTGCTAGGTTGGCAGGAGCTGGGACCAAGCATCGGGAGCTCACCCCATCACAGGGATTCGAACCGCTGACCTTCTGATCAGCAAGCCCTAGGCTCAGTGGTTTAACCACAGCGCCATCTGGGTCCCTTCCGATGTGTATAAAGCTGGCCAAATTGCACACTAACCGGTCTAGAGGGTTTAGAGAATTTTTTTAAAAAATAAAAAGGAACTTTATAATGGACAGAAGTTGATGAAATTCTACTTCTGGGAGGATGAACCCTGAACACAATTCAGAAGGATAGCTGCAGTTGTTTTCCTGTAGGGGGAATTTGTATGAAAATTTGAAACATCACAGAGGTACCCCAGGTAAGAATCCTTAAGATACATAAACACCAGTGGACAAAATTGGGAGACGTTATTAAGGATGAAGCAGCTCCCTTGGATATATCAGTTCTATTCAGTGCTCAGCATGAAGTTGTTACAGTAGGTGCCACACTTTTAATTTTTTTGGGGGGGAAAGGTCCCGGTACCTTTAGTAGACATCTGAAAGCAGCCCTGTATAGTGAAACCTTTTAAGGTTTAATATTTCATTATGTTTTTATATACAGGTGAAACTTAGAAAATTAGAATATAGTCAAAAAGTGCATTCATTTCAGTAATGCAACTTATTATTTATTATTTTTATTTTTATTTTTACAAATGCTTTCTTTTAAACATTGCTATTACATTTCATTAATTACATTCCATTTATAATTGACCCGCCTAACGACAAATAATTACAATTACAACAAATAAAGGCTTGGCATATCTTGCTTTGATGTCATGCATCTATCTCGTATATTGGTTCCACCTTTTAAGTTGCATTACTGAAATAAATGCACTTTTTGGCGATATTCTAATTTTCCGAGTTTCATCTGTATGTTGGAAGCTGCCCAGAGTGCGAGGTACAAATAAATAATAGTAGTAGTAGTTATTGTTGTTGTTGTTACTGTATACCCAGGGGAAAAAAGCACTGGTCTACCACTTGGATTATTTCATTTCTAGAAATATTAAAGACATTTTCACTTTCTCACCTCATAAATTAGTCATTTTTTGGTTATGACTTTATCAAGCAGCACTGATTCTTTTGATACAATTCATTAACCGTTCGTGATTTTGGAAAAGGACACTTAATTCTTGCAAAAGGCTTCATTTTGCATTTCTCAAAATAAAATAGTTAATGCAAACTACACCTTGGATAATGCCTAATTTCAGGTATCTCAGGTGATGAAACCAATTGAATAAAGCACAGATGCTTCCTGAGATTTTAAACAGGCAGCACGGTGGATGCCAGGTGTAGTACCTTCCGTGTGTCCATCGCACCTCTTTAAAAAGAAAAGGGAACAGCAACTGTTACAGCTCGAAGGAGGTTTGCAGAAAGGTTTACACCAAAAAATGTGTTTTTCCTTTTCTTGACATGCTAATTTTCTTTTCACATATATAAACAGTGACTGGTATATACGCTTTGGCAGGATTGTGCTTCCGGGCTTGTTTGCATTGTTAATGCAACTTAAGTGAAGTTTTCCCAAGAAGTTCAGATGCATTTGCAGTTACATACCGTTAATGAAAAAGGCTGAAGCAGTTTCAGTACTCTAAGATTTCTTTTCCCCATCAGTAACAGGAATAATAATAAAATTTCCATTGAATAAAGTCTCTCGATACAAAGCCTTCAATAATATCATATGACTCATTCTGCCATTTGATCACATCTACATTAGCTTAGATAGTAAATAAACAGTGCAAAATCTAGCATCTGTACATGGCAAACATTTTGTTTTTGTTTTTTTAGGTAAAACATAATATTGGGGGTGGCTCATTACAGATGTGACATTGAAATGTATTTTGGATATTTCTTGGTCTGGAAAACAGGTGTGTGTGGTTCAACAGGTATTCAAACTTCAGACAAAGGGTTATGTTGGATATGTACATACCCAATTGCACTTTGATATTTCAGTACTCAAGGGAGATAACGGATTATAGCCTACAGTGGTACCTCGCAAGATGAATACCCTGCAAGACGATTTTTTTGCAAGACGAATGCGTCTTGCGATCTGATGGTGACTCGCAAGACGAATTCGTTTTGCAAAAAATTCATCTTGCAAATCGCGGTTTCCCATAGGAATGCATTGAAATTAAATTAATGCGTTCCTATGGGCAAAAAAAGAAGTTTCAATGCATTCCTATGGGAAACCGTGATTCGCAAGATGAATTTTTCACAAAATGAATTGACTCGCGGAACGAATTAAATTCATCTTGTGAGGTACCACTGTATTTCACTTCATTCCTGGCCTTCTTGAAAATGTTCTGCATCCCAGGGATGGGAAACTAACCAGAGCCACTACATGTGGTTTGAAGTGTCTCCTGTCCTACTCTTGGCTTGAATATACTTTGGGAATGTAGTGAGAAAGGCTGTTACTTGGTGAGTAAGAAAAATGTTTTTAAGATAAGCAGTTCAAGACACTTTATTTCACAGGGAATATTTCACATACACACACACACACACACACACACACACACACACACACACATGTCAACTTACACCTTCTTCTAAAGTTACCCTGTAGATGAATATGTATAGCATCAAATATACATGTACCCTGGGTTCTTAAATGGCTACACATTGTTGGCATTGTATTTGCTTAGAGAGAGAGAAAAAAATAAACCATACATTTTAACTCTGAGAATATGCACCACAGAAAAAGAATAAATTGCATATGATGAGTTGGAACTTCTCTCTGACATTAGTAATAGCAGTTAATAGTGCAGAAAGTGGAATGAAAAAGAAAAAGCAGAAAAATTAAAATAAAACCCTTTTGTATTTGCACCCTGTATACAGTATAATATGTATTCTTTAGTGAGTAAACTGGCTTTTCCAGCCTAAATACATAACTTAGCTTCTTTTTCTTCGGAAATGTAACACTGTAGAAAATTGGCTTAGGAATAAATAAGTAATGAATAGTCTTTTTGTAAGTGACCCTTGCTGCATCATATGCTTCTTCCAAAATATTTCATGCAGGCAGATATTTGAAAACAAAATAAAAATCAGTCCATGGGCTTAAATGGATTAATTTCCAGATCATATATCACACTCTCCAAGTGTTCCCATTTTCCAGGGACACTCCCAGATTTACAGAAGTCGTCCTGGCTTCTGATTTGTTCCCGAAATGTCCCACTTTCCCTTATTTTCCCCTATTTTCCCCTATTTTCCCTATTCCCCTATTTTCATTGAAGAAATGTTGGAGGGAATGGTAAGATGTCTCTATTTTCATCAGGGAAATGTTGGCGGGTATGGAGTTATGCAACCCCCAAGCAAAGTAACAATACAACCTTTAGAAGGCATCTGAAGGCAGCTCTGTATAGAGACATATTTTAATGTTAAATGTTTTATTATGTTTTTATATATGTTGGAAGCCACCCAGAGTGGCTGGGGCAACCCAGTCAGATGGGCGGGGTATAAATAATAAAATTATAATTGTAATTATAATTATTATAATTATGGAATGGGACGTCCCTTTTTCATCAGAGAAATGTTGGATTGTATGATATCATAGTTTTATATACTTGTGCAAAATCTGCAAGGGACCACACTGTACTGATGTCTCTCACTGTAAGAACCCACTTGGGCAGTTGAGCTTCAGGCGTAGCCCACAGATGATGCAACAACCAACTCCCTACTATCAGGCTTCAGAGAAACGGCTCTCCCCCCCCCCCACACACTTTGGCAGTGCACCAGCAGAACAAAGCAATTAGAGTCCCTTACCAATTTAAGGGACGCAGGTGGCGCTGTGGGTTAAACCACAGAGCCTAGGGCTTGCTGATCAGAAGGTCGGTGGTTCGAATCCCCGTGACAGGGTGAGCTCCCATTGTTCGGTTCCAGCTCCTGCCCACCTAGCAGTTCGAAAGCATGTCAAGTGCAAGTAGATTAATAGGTACCGCTCCGGTGGGAAGGTAAACTGAGTTTCCGTGCGCTGCTCTGGTTCGCCAGAAGCGGCTTAGTCATGCTGGCCACATGACCTGGAACTTGTCTGCGGACAAACGCCAGCTCCCTTGGCCTATAGAGCAAGATGAGTGCCGCAACCCCAGAGTCATCCGCGACTGGACCTAATGGTCAGGGGTACCTTTACCTTTACCAATTTAAGAGTGTTTAATGATCACAGCTCCTACTTCCTCCCGAGTTATCTTCATCACTTCCCCCTTCTTGCAACCTGATCTCGCAACCACTGAGTCTCCTGCGTAGCAACCTTATCAGCTTTCCTTGCCCTTGGAGATATAGGCTGGGGAGTCAGTTATCTCTCTCTCTTCCTGTTCTGCTTCTCCTAGCTGTTCCCCACTCAGTTCGGAAAACAATAGCTGGGCAGAGCTATGTCCCTCTGCAAACCAATTCTCTAAATCTATACTGCTCCACCGTTCCTGGGCAGCTTCAGGATCCTGATCAGGAGCAGGAAGAGGGGGAGGTTCCTACCATTCCTCATCAGAGCTGTAATCCTCCGTCTGGTCTCTGACACCTACTCAGAGAAGCTATCATGGTTCCTGGTCTGGAACAGCCACCCAGATTTGGTACTCTAGCAATATTGCTTTGGCTTTGCAGTTTCTTTCAAGGCCTCATGTATTTCTGAGGTTTGCAGGGCATAGAAGCAGCCCTGCATAGTAGATTTGCAGGCTGCACTCTTCATAAAGAATTAAAGATCTTCGCTCTGAAACCAGATTTGCAAATCATATACTTCTTCTTCTTTGGTGATCACTCGTAGCTGAGTAATATTGTCTTCCATAAACACGGTTTTAACAATGGGTTCGTAATTGACTGTGGAGGCCAATTCTGGATCCACACGTCCTTCCACAGTGGGGACATTGGTTTCCAGGCAGGAGTTGATCACGGTGTGGATTTGCCAAGCGTGCCTTCCCTCTTAGCACGTTTCTCCCTTGCGTCCTGAGATCGAGTTTCTTCAAAGCCCATGACACCTTTGGTAAAGGCTGTTCTCCATATACACAAAAGGGTGCATTTACTCAGGGCATATCCATACTTACCTTTCTTTCCTCTGCTATTTCCAGGAATTGTGGAAAACCCAATAGATCTGTTTAAACAAAACAAAACACCAAGCCACATCTTTTGTTTGTTGACATTTGCTGCTTTAAGCTGAAAGACTGTGCATATTGCGATGTGCATCAAAACAAACTGTAAAACGCCACAACATTAAGAAGTGTCTAAATCTGAGGCCTCCTTTGAGCCTGAGATCTAGGTCAGATGCCCTCCTTTCCCCCTTCTCAATTGACCCTGTTTACAGATTGTAAGATTTTACAGTCTCTAAAAAGTTTGCGGGGGGTGGGGGGTTCCCTCTTCTTTAATGCCTCCCTTTTACTGCCATACAAACTTATAAGCCTTTTTCTTGTGAAATTGCATCTGCATCTTCTTAGAGGTTTTATCCAAAGATTATTGCTGTGGCAATTTTAGTAAACATAAAGAATGTGGACCTTAAAAATCAAGGTATGAATTAAAAGACAAGCCACCATTAGATAACTGACTGTGGATTCAGTTCCTCTAAAACAATCACTTCTCTAATTTGAAGGAGTCACTGATTATCCTGTGTTTCCTAATCATCTTCCTTTCTGTCACATACTTTCCCTGTTTTGAGTACAGGCAATTTGTACTGCCGATTGAGGTGCCGTTCAGGCTCAACACACTGAAGTATGGCATCACTCTCTAGCAACTGCAGATGCATCTGTGGATGAAACAATATTTACTCAGATTGAAATAATTCCTTACGATCTGGTTAGATAACTTTTTACAATGCCCTGAAATTTGGCAAGGTAAAGGAAAATAGTGGCACACAAAATTGTTAACAGGTTTCGATGTGCGGAATCAAGCAAGGAGACACATATTCTGGAAGATGCAGTATGTTGTTAGGAGAGTTGTTAGGAGACACCCTATTCATCCCCCAGAGCTACAATTGATAAGGATTGGTTTTTAAACTACGAGAACTGCAGCTTTTTGAAGGGAACAGAGCCTCTCCTAACAACTCTCAGCACTGTTTGCAAACTACAGTTCATACATTCCTTTGGGGGAAGCCCTGACTGTTCAAAGTTGTATCATACCATAGTGTTTCAAATTTATGGTGTGATTGTGGCCTGCTAAGGAGCCGCATTGAAAATAATGGACTTACTTTAGTCACGGTCATTCCTTTAGATGTGTTGGGTGGATACAACCCAGATTTTCTTTTCCCACCTTGTTGCCTTCAACCCTAGCATAGAAGAAATAATCCAAATAGCATAACATTGATGCAGATATTACTAAGGGTCTTGGGAGATTCCTGGTGGTACTCTTATGTCAGTGCTAGGTTCATAGCCTGGAGTGAATGAGGACTAAAGAACCATCAGGATCAGAGGATAATCTCTGGAGCAAGGCTAGAATAAGATGCACCAGGGCTAAGGCAGAACATGTTGTTCATGCAAAGTTCTGTTGAGACGGGAAGCTCTCTTTTACTCTCTCTGGCCCAGGAGGAGCCAGTGGCAGGCATGAATCCATACCCTCCAACATTTCTCAGATGAAAAAAATAGGGACATTTCTCACTCTCCCACCCAACTGACCCTCATCGACCCCCCATTCCCCCCCTCCCCAGCATTTCCTATCAGAAGGGCAAGTGCAGCCACCACTACACCAGTGGGATTCCACCACCCTGAGAAAACCATTAATCCCGATTTTATTTTATTCTTTGGTAGATTTACAAAAAGAAAACACAGTAACACAGCTCACCACACGAGGCACTGGTCAGCAGATCCTGACACCCAATGGTTACAAGATGGGCTTCTGAGAGCAACCCAACTTGATTGAGGGCAGGGTATAAATATAGCTTAGACTACAGACTAATCCGCCGTAATGTTTTGCTTTGTTCTGAGGATTAATCAAGAGCTTAGGCTATACTATTGCTATGTATGTGACTTTTTACTTATGTTCTTCATTAGGCCGTTTTAAAAATAACCTAGATGTTTCCAACTAATTGCTCTTATGCTTCCAACAACCAAGCCAGGTTACAGAGACACCTCACTCGCAGAGCCTGTGTAGCTAAATTGCCTCAGGTGAACACTGGCAAGTGAATGGTGGTGGAAGGTTTGCTCAGCCCATGAAAGCAGTCAGAGTCACTGTCTATTAATAGTTGCTAAAATATAGCAGGAGCTCCAGCTTTTGCTGATCCCTCAGTCCTTCTGCATACTTCCATTGAGCCATGACTTCACTGCTGCTGAAACCATTGCTGCGTAGGAGAAACTAGAGCTGCTTCAACTGTACCAGGACAGAAGCATATGCCATAAAAGCAATATGGGACAGGGCCATATAACATCAGTCCTAACATCAGTCTACATTGGCTCCCAGGACATTTCCAAGCACAATTCAAAGTGTTGTTGCTGACCTTTAAAGCCCAAAGTGGCCTTGGTTCTGTATATCTGAAGGAACATAATCCACTCCCATTGTTCAACCCGGATACTGAGGTCCAGCACTGAGGGCCTTCTGGTGGTTCCCTCACTGTGAGAAGTGACAGGGAATCAGGCAGAGGGACTTCTCGGTGGTGGCACCCACCCTGTGGAACACCCTCCCATCAGATGACAAGGAGATAAAGAACCACTCAACTTTTAGAGGACATCTGAAGCCAGACCTGTTTTTTAGTTTTTGATGTTTTATTAAGCTTTTATATTTGCTGCAAGCCGCCAAGAGTGGCTGGGGCAACCCGGTCAGATGGGCGGAGTACAGATAATAAAATTGTTCTTCTTATTATTAGATTCTCTATCTAGTGTAGCAGTGGGAAACATCATCTCAGAGGACCCTCCAGTCCTCTCTCTATAGCCTGTGGGACTTTCCCCAGGCCATACACCCTCCTGAACCAAACACCTCAGTAGATGGAAGTCAGAGAGGGATTTAAGAGCCTTAGTAGAAAAGCAAATTCACATTTGTAACTCGGCCCACTTTTGGTTCTGGCTCCACCTACTAGTAGCATGTGGAACCTTGAAAGGTCGCTGAAAAGGCAACGTGGCCCTCAGCCTGGAGAAGATTCCTCATTCCTGTTCTAGCTACGGGATAGACATTATGACTTAATGATATTAGTTTCCTCAGAAAGCCAGCTCCTGTGTTACACTGTGTGTGAAACCTACGCACGGTCGGCAGCTGTGTGTGAACCAAACTTCAGTCGATTATAATTCCTCTAGCAAGCAGAGCAGGTGCTTGAAAGGCATATGGCGTTGTTCAAGAGAGAGATCCGAACTATTCTGTCCCAGGGTTTAGCTACAATATCATGCGGCCTAAATACACAGCGATTTTATCTCATGCCATCTGGAGAGTAGCTTTCCTTGGCTTCCCTTCTGTGTGGAGTTGTGCAATATTATAGTGAGTTACGTATGGCTGACTTCCTCAGAAGCACCTCCAAACGCGACAGTATTAAATGGGATGTTTGTGGTGCCTCAAAGAGAAAGATTTAACGACAGAGAAGGGGCGTGGAGAGGCGGAGAGAGAAAGAAAAATGGAATAAAGTTTCACTGGAAACGAACTGAAGCAACTTTTTTCAGGCAATGAAAGTTCCCTGGAAGTAGGAAGTAGGAAAGGCAAAGCGAATAAAGAATTTGTGTGCGTGTGTGTTTAGGCAAAAGCCTTTCCGTTCAATTACAGTACATTCGATTCTGGGTTGTCCTTCCTTTCAAGTGCCAGCAGATGGCTCTGCACAGAATTGCCTAAACAACAGAAACTGAATTCCCAGAGGCTGTGCGAGGTGTGAAAACAAATTGGTGTTTCTTGTTCTGTCACATTTTATAGGAGCTTACTCATTCCTCCTTGTTGCAGGAGCAGGGACACTCCCTCACGGCATGTGTTGTGGTGTACTTTGAAAATACATCTGCGGTTGTGCTGAGAGGAACCGGGGCTCGGAATCGGGCCCCACCCTTCAGTCTTATGAGGCCTGATAATCATTTGGCAGCTCTGTATTTACATGTTTATAATTTATTCTCAGAAGTTAATGGCTGAATTCTAGGCAAAAAAATTTTTTGTGTGGCTTAGCTCTAAGGTATCATTAGCAAGCTACAGAAAATAGGTGGAGCTACTGATAGTTAAGTGAAAAAGATATTGCAAAGTCTTGAGGCTTTTTTTAAAAAGTTGGGCTGGTGGTATTTTTCTCACCCCTTTGAGACAGAATATTTGTCTAAAGATCATTCTGGTCAGGCTATGGAATGGGGGTATCTTGGGGTTTGAGCATCACTGAAGTTGAAATGAACTTTATCACCTTGTTTAAATATTTAAAAACCTGCTGAGTCTCCTGACAATGAATATGCCATGAAGTGCTAACTTTTTATTTTATTTTAATACAATTGCCCTACAGGATTGTCTCTTGTCTGTTTGGTTTATCCAAGTAGTATATGAACAGGACAAGCACAAATTCAGGGTCAGGATTTTGTAAGAGGAACTGAATCTAAATTACTAGCCTTGATAAAATACTGGGCCAACCATCTAAACCTGAATTGTCTGTTTGAAATAATGACAACTAATTCTCCAGAACCTGTTAGGGCCATTCATTTTGGCAACTTCATCAGATCGACTGGTTCCTGTGACTTGCACACTTTAGAAACTTATACTCAGAATACCAACTTGCTAATTTTCTTAAAGTCTACATTTAGAGCTTCCCAGAGTCATAGATTTGGGAATCATTTAGGAGCCCAAGCACCTAACTACTTTTTATAATCCTGTGCTCCTGGAATATGGGATGTATGTACGTAGAAAAGACAGGCATCTTTTCCAGGACAAGAAGTTGTGTTTAAAGCAAATGAGGTAGTCGGCACAGTTTATGCTTGTCACAGGGTGGGTGATGAATGCCTTGAAGCACCCTAAGTAAGCGTATACACACACTGTAATATGATCAGATTCCCTAAATAAGAGCTGTATGGACGTGCCCTAAGAAACTGAATGGATCTTTTCACTTTCACGCATCTCCTCTTTCTGAAGGTGGGGCTTTGACTTATTGCTCTTCCTAGACCTTGTAGACTGGGGGATAACATGAGAAGAGAAAGGACAGAAAAGGGCCCAACTAGACACAATGTCAATTGTCTGAATGCAGATACCATGCATTTTTTTAATTGTTACATAAATAGAAGCCAGCAGGTACAGCAGGGTAGAGTGTGGGATTTAAATACTTTTGGCTTCTGCGTAGCAACCTTATCAGCTTTCCTTGCCCTTGGAGATATAGGCTGGACACTCTAAGGGGAGTCAGTTATCTCTCTCTCTTCCTGTTCTGCTTCTCCTAGCTGTTCCCCACTCAGTTCGGAAAACAATAGCTGGGCAGAGCTATGTCCCTCTGCAAACCAATTCTCTAAATCTATGCTGCTCCACTGTTCCTGGGCAGCTTCAGGATCCTGGTCAGGAGCAGGAAGAGGGGGAGGTTCCTACCATTCCTCATCAGAGCTGTAATCCTCCGTCTGGTCTCTGACACCTACTCAGAGAAGCTATCATGGTTCCTGGTCTGGAACAGTCACCCAGATTTGGTACTCTAGCAATATTGCTTTGGCTTTGCAGTTTCTTTCAAGGCCTCATGTATTTCTGAGGTTTGCAGGGCATAGAAGCAGCCCTGCATAGTAGATTTGTAGGCTGCACTCTTCATAAAAAATTAAAGATCTTCGCTCTGAAACCAGATTTGCAAATCATATACTTCTTCTTCTTTGGTGATCACTCATAGCCAAGTAAGATTGTCTTCCATAAACACGGTTTTAACAATGGGTCCGTAAGTGACTGTGAAGGCCAATTCTGGATCCACACGTCCTTCCACAGTGGGGACATTGGTTTCCAGGCAGGAGTTGATCACGGTGTGGATTTGCCAAGCGTGCCTTGCCTCTTAGCACGTTTCTCCCTTAGATTCCCCAAATAAGAGCTGTATGGACGTGCCCTAAGAAACTGAATGGATCTTTTCACTTTCACGCATCTCCTCTTTCTGAAGGTGGGGCTTTGACTTATTGCTCTTCCTAGACCTTGTAGACTGGGGGATAACATGAGAAGAGAGAGGACAGAAAAGGGCCCAACTAGACACAATGTCAATTGTCTGAATGCAGATACCATGCATTTTTTTATTGTTACATAAATAGAAGCCAGCAGGTACAGCAGGGTAGAGTGTGGGATTTCTCATATTTTAAGTCATCCCTACAAAATAAGCCATGGCAGGATTTTCCTGAGTTGAAGAAATATAAGACATACCCCAAAAATAAGCCGTAGTGGTGGGAGCAGGTCTGGATGGCGCCATGGAAGAGGAAGATGCCTGTAAGCGCCTGGAATCGGCTGCTGCTGCCCCTCCAAAATGTCCAGCAGCATGCACCGTGCCAAGCGCTGACCCGGCGGCGAGACCCGGCAAGAGCCTCAGCGCGCGCCGCGTGGAGCCCCGACCCGGCGGGACCCAGCAGCATGCCCTGCTGAAGCGCCGACAACGCACGCAGCAGCCGCCAGTTCCGGGCGCCGAGCCGCGACAGGAAGAGGAGGGACGCAGCGGGACGCAGCTACAACGACAAAAAACACCCTGCCGAGCCTTCATTGGCCGCCACGGCTGCCACTCGCTGGTCCCTCCTCTTCCTGTCGCGCGCGCTGCAGGTCCCCGCCGGTCCCGCTGCTGGGTTGGCGCTTGGCGCTGGCGCTGCGGGACGCAGCAAGAGCCGCAGCGCGCGCTGCTCCGAGCCGGGATCCGGCAAGAGCCTCAGCGCGCGCTGCGTGAAGCCCCGACCCGGCGGGACCCAGCAGCGTGCCCTGCTGAAGCGCCGACAACGCGCCCAGCAGCACAGCAGCAGCCAGTTCCGGGCGCCGGACAGGGGAGGTACCATACTGTAATTTTTTAAAAAAATAATAAGACACCCCCGAAAATAAGCCATAGGCTTATTTTCTTGAGGAAAAAAAGATTATAAGACATGACTTATAATATGAGAAACACGGTACTTTTGGCTTCTGCTGTAGTCCTGGTAAAAATTGCCTGGCATCAGTAGACGTTTCCACTAAAATACAAACAGCAGCTTCAGAGAGAGGATTGCGGTCTTCTGGACTGTGGAGGGAGAGAAAGAGTTAATGTTTTCCCCTCCCCGTCTTCCTAAGGCTGTCCAGACTCTCCTGGGACTGCTAGTTACCTAAGATTGAGGGGGGGGCATGTTAATTGCAGGCACACAGCTAACTCTGTATCTAGTTCGGCCCCAAGGAAAAGGCAACATTTGTCTTTAGTCCATATCAGTAAAACTAGCTATAATGATTAGGGCATTCCAGTTTTTGTAGTTTATCATCTTTAGTGGGCCTGTATTTTCCCAGCCCATTTAACATAGGTTTTTCAAGTTCTACAATACTAAAAACCTGTTTAAGCAATATACCTGAGCAATATTAAGGAGCACCCTGTAGCAAGGTAAGTGAAACAGTGTCAGGCCACTATCCTTGCATTTAAGAGGTTACCAACCTCTCCAATAGATTCTTGGGTGGAAGGATAGCCCCAGCTGTCTTGAGATGTTTAGCTCAGAAATTGGGAGGGTGGGTGTCTATGTATAGTAGAAAAGATCAAACGCCTAGTCACTAGAGAGAGATTACATCCTCATAAGGTGACAGCCCTGTTACAGTTCAGTTAACGACCATATACAGTCATACCTCATGATACGTCCACTTCAGGATGCGTCTTTTCGGGATAAGGATGCGCCGAACCCGATTACGTCATGCGCCTGCGCAGACGCAGCGCTTCAGGATGCGGACCTCAGTGTCCAGGCAGAATGATGGGGGTGGAAATGCTCATTCAGGTATACTGGACCGAGGTCGTTTAGGGCTTTAAAGGTCAGCACCAACACTTGAATTGTGCTCGGAAACGTACTGGGAGCCAATTCAGATCTCTCAGGACCAGTGTTATATGGTCTTGGCGGCCACTCCCAGTCACCAGTCTAGCTGCCACATTCTGGATTAATTGCAGTTTCTGAGTCACCTTCAAAGGTAGCCCCACGCAGAGCGCATTGCAGCGGTAAGGCTTGTCTGGATGAAGACTAGAGCCTATTGTACAAAGATAAAATTTTCTTCCACTGCCTTGCCCACTTTTGCCTCTGGCCACGCCCACTATTGACATGTGGTCCTCAAAAGGTTGCCCAGGAGGAAACATGGCCCTCAAGCTGGAAAGGTTTCACCACTTCTGCTCTGTGCCAGTACTGTCACCCTGTGGCAGCTTTTTCCAATGAAAAAGAAGTTTTATAATGAATGCTCATTCTCTCCAGGTGGAGTGTGGGCACTTATATATCCCTCAGACCCCAATATGCAGATTCTCTTTCTCTTATTTGAAACAGTAGGTTGTAGCCACTGTAGATGCCCCACCTTCCATGAGAGGACATGCTTTCTGCTAAGGCTGTCTGCTTGTGACTGTTGTTATTTACTGTTTTATCTGCTTTCTGGGCTTAATTGAATTAATTGTTTTAAATGTGTTATTGCACACCACCCTGAGATAAATTTGATATAAGGAAGCGTTAATAAAATAGAGAGGTGAAAGCTACCCTCCATTGGATCCAACCCGTTTGCTACTTGCTCCAGGGGAGTAACAAATTTCACAACCATAACATGGTTCCCCCCCCACTCTCTGTATATAATTTTACATCTGGTTGTTCCTGTGTGATGTTGCTGGGCTTCCTAAGCTAAGGGAATGTCAAAAACATAATTATGGATTTCTTCAGTTTGATAGAATGCTATATGTTGTCATAAAACAGCACATTAATTGGCCTTGTTACTTATACATATTAAAACGGTACAGCTCAATTAAAGTTTTCAGATTAAATCATAGTAAAGAGTGTGGGAAATGTTCAGAAGGAGGCAGTAAGGGGCCTCCTTGGAAGTTTTCGCAGATATATCCTGCTGATACTATCTTTAAAGTGGAGGTGTTACTCAAGGATAGGAATAATTGGGTGGGTGTGAGTTATTATGAGCAAACATGCACTTATTTATTATAAATGTTTAATTGCTTTGTGCCCTTCTTGAAAATTTACACCTAAGCTATTTCAGTGCCAAATTATTTTAAAAAAACCCCAAACAATTTAAACTGTAGAATTTTGAAGAGCCTTGGGTCATGCAAACCCTTGAGGAAGGTGACATATACCTGTCGCTCAACTCCACATCGATAGCAAAAGAAAGTTGCCATCCATTCTGTTAATATGCATTGCAAACCTACACACATTTAGCCAGAGGTGTTTTGCTGCTTAAAAAAGAGTCACTTCCACACCATACATATGAAGGGCAAGGCTTTTCCCAAACTGCCGTTTGCTAAGGGAGCTAGGAATTGGGAACTACTTTTTGGGGGCGGGGCGGAGCCGTGCACTTTTAAATGTGCTTTAGATTTATGGTGTGGATGTGACCTTACTTCCAGGTAAGAACATGTGCATGGCATTGCACTCATAATTATTATTTTTCCCTGTAAGTTAGATCTTGCAAAGAATCCAATGGGTTTCCACCTCTTACCCCAGAGGTTGCTCTCCAAATTTCCAGATGAATTGAGAGAAAAGGTATCTAGCTCTAAAGTTCTATGATTCCATGCAGAGTTCTGACACCTGCATCTCCATCCTCCTCTCCTGCTGTGGCAAGCAGGTCTCCAGCTGTCCTACTGGCGCGGCAAACAGGGTAATGGCCAAGGGACAGGATGGTGGCACTGGCAGTAACTGGTGAAAGGAGCTATGGCAGCTTTTTCTTCTGCTTCACCTGGAGTTGTGAAGGATAACATCTGTGGTAAGAAGTGGTGACTGTAGCAAGTACAAACTTCAACCATCTTTTCATGCCTGGAGGCTCAAGAATTATTAATCTACTTTTTGTGTTCTTATATGCAAGAGCTTTGGCAGCATGATACCTGCTCAGGCAATCTTTTTGCTGAGGAGTTTCACCCTCTTTATTTCAGACGAGCCTCACATGGCCTTGGAATACTCTGCCAGCCTCTGTCCCCAAGCCTGTTTGAAGGTCTTACCCCAGGGACCAAGATTAGACGTCTCCACCAAAGAACCAGCCAATTAAGTTAGTTCTCGGAAAGGAGTCCCCCCTCCTCCCGCACTCAACGTTTTCCAATTCAGCTTTGTTCGCAGACACCTCCCAAAGGCACTTCACCTGACTTGTCTTCTCAAGTCTAAAGACTATATGACTGGTCACATTACACTTCTGGAACTCACCTGGCAATGTGGTTGCCTCGCGGGCTGGAACAGAATTTTCCTGGAACTCCAAATGACATTTTTCAAAAGCTATGGAAGAAAACAAAAGCCAGACACTTAGTTTCAGCCAAAATTGAAACTGATGTTATAAGAATTCCCACAGGCATTAGTCTCTCGCAGCAAAAACACCCCCAAACACCTTAAAGACATACAAATTTGTCATGGCATAAGCTTCGTTTATGGCACATTCTTAATTTTTGCATCATCTCTGTTGAGTCAGAAACTGATGAAGATCAAGTATATCTATGTATCTTTTACATTGGGATGCGGATGGGGATGGGGAGGTTGTGGACCTCGACAGGTTGTTGGACCCCAAAAACCCATCAGCCTCAGTCAGCCTCCCCAAGAGAAAGGGATGATGGAAGCTGTAGTCGAGACCAGAAGTGCCACATTCTTGATTGACACATAGCCGCCCGCCCAAAACAATGCAGAGACTAGTGGATCACTCGTTTTCCTGCTAAAGATAAAATAAGTATGCAAAACAAAGGAGAAAGTATTAATATAGGGTTTTTTTTCCAGAAGGGTGCACAAAGCAACTTTAAAAATAAACACTAAAAAGAAATATTTATTTTGCAAGATCAGAAGGCAGATTAAAATTCTGCAGAAGAGCTGTGAATCTCTGTATGTGAAAGCAACTGTGGTTCCAAAGTTTGCACGCTGAGATCAGCAGGGAAAGGTGTTGCCTCAGTTTTCTGATATCACCAATCAGTTACTCAGTGTCCAAACATATATTAGCTATGCTTCTCATTATATTTATGCATTAGCACATTTTAATGCAGGTTATTAAATGTGAGGCAACACTGTAGACAACGTGTGCACATTGGTACAGGGGGAGATAGTGATCGGATGCATGTAATGTACATTTTTATACTAGAGCTGTGGCATAAATGACCCCATTAAATCCTGTTATTTTCCTAATCCAATAAGCACTTAATCTCATTGCAAGTGTTGGAAATAATTATTCATTTATACACTTGCTTTTGCTGCACATTTGATGTCAACAAGAGTGTGCTTTTGACTAATCAGTTAAAACAGCTGGTGGATAAGGTAGTGAATGAGGATCAAGAATTTGCTATTCATAGTCGGGGAGTTTGTTGATGGATTTATTTCATCCGAGGTGCAGCTATAGACTTGAACACATTCAGAGATATTAATCTGGCCATCTCTGATTATGAAACCTCTCCTCTGACTGCGGCCTTACCTGGAGGTAAGTCCCTGCAAACTCAATGGGAAGTTCTCCGGACATGCATAGGATTGGGCTCTGCAGTTCTGGGATCCTTTCTTCCCCATTTGGGACAACAAAGTCTTTAATAATATGATCCCTAGAATCTGCCATTTTAAAAAGAAACAAACCACATTTTTTTTTCTTGAAATGTTTTCCTGTTCAGCAAGTGCCTTATGAAGTTTTTCCTCAACGGTGCCCTTGTGACTACAGGTAACTGCCAAAGGAGACTTCTGTAACAATGGAATGAATCAGTAGTTAAGAATCTGGGAGTGTTCCAGGAACATTAATTAAAACAGCTGGGTACAGGAATGGGCAGATCAGGATTTTCTGATCCATATGAGTTTCACATGTGTTTATAAGTCTGTCCTGTCCATCTGTAGGTTTAAGGCACACACACACAAACAAACACAAAACGTATTTTTCACAAAAATGCATCTTGCCCTACATTTCTTTTATGCTCATTTTGGTTCATTTTTAGAGCCAAGGTCTTAAAAAGTGGAGAAATGTGAAAATCGGAGGATACTCTCCAAGGATGTAGATCGGGTTGTGATCTATGTATTAGTCTGGGAAGTGTGATTCAGGTTTGCTTGTTTTAAAAAAGCAGATTGAACGAACGAATCCGTCAGCATCTATAGAAGATTTTGAGACTCAGCAGCTGGGCATTTCAGGGATAGGGCAGTCATAGAATTCAATTGGGAGATACCATGGGAAGGGATAAGCCCCGAACCTGCAGTAGTTCCGCAGATCTCATAAGGGCCTTTGGAGCAGTGTTGCTAAAGGAATGCATTTGTCCATGAGGAATTCACGCTAAATGATAGCAACTGGTAAGTGACTTCTGGTTACTCTCTCCCATAGGGAGGAGGAGAGGGAGGAAACCTCAACCACAGCTCATTTGCATGTGCAATCACACATTTAATTGTTTCAGCCTAACTGCTGAGCTTTAGGATTATGCATTTTAAAACCAGGTGGAGGAGAAAAATACAAATACAAATGGTTTCAAGCCAGGCAAGTAGCCTGTCTGCCCAGAGTTCCTTCAGCTGTCCTCAGCTGCACTTTGTTTTCAACTGATACTAATAATGGATGCCTGATTTCTCAAGAGCCCCTCTGCAAACATTTACACCTTTTCCTGACTGCTAAATCTATCGCAGTCTAGCGCAGAATTTCCTTGCAGGCATGATCTCACTTACCAGGAGCAGAGCCACTAGCTTTTTCTATTCTGACAGAGCTCTTGGAGCATTCACAGGGTTGCCAGACTCAATAGAGGACAGGACTTCTGTGCCTTTAATTGCCCTGCTCTCTTTTGTGTCTGGAAACCTTCAAGAGAAACCAGCAGACCCTTTGTTTAATTTCCAAGCAAAGGGTCTTCTGGTTTCTCTTTAAGGTTTCCACACTCAAAAGAGAGCAGGGCAATTAAAGGCACAGAAGTCCTGTCCTCTATTGAGTCTGGCAACCCTAACAATGAAGTGGTAGCAGGAATATATTAATTGTAGGAAGGGGAGGGCAAATGTGTCAATTTCAGTTTCTAATTTTTCCAAATCTTAAACCCACTCCCCCCCCCCCGGCAAATTGCAATAAAATCCACATGAAACCTTGTCAGCATTTTAGGGGGCAATTCTCCAAATAACCACATTTTGATATGCAATTTTGACCAATGTACACATTTTTTGCAAGCCGTTTCTCCCTAATGTGATGCTGGATCAAGCCCTGAATTGAATCAGAGAAGAAGAAGAAGAAGAAGAAGAAGAAGAAGAAGAAGAAGAAGAAGAAGAAGAAGAAGAAGAGGAGTAGTTTGGATTTGATATCCCGCTTTATCACTACCCAAAGGAGTCTCAAAGCGGCTAACATTCTCCTTTCCCTTCCTCCCCCACAACAAACACTCTGTGAGGTGAGTGGGGCTGAGAGACTTCAAAGAAGTGTGACTAGCCCAAGGTCACCCAGCAGCTGCATGTGGAGGAGCGGAGATGTGAACCCGGTTCACCAAATTACAAATCTACCACTGTTAACCACTACACCACACTGCAGGGCCGTCTTAAGCACCTCTGGCGCCATGGTGCGACGGATCCCTCCGGCGCCCCCAGCTGCCCCGTTTTCCAGCGCGACGGGCGGCTGGGTGGCCGGGCTTAGCGCACAGCGCTGCTACCGAGGGCGCTGCTGTGAGGCATAGCGGCCGGCGGAGCTGCGAGGCACCCCCCCTGGAGGGCCGGCGCCACGGCGCCCTGCGCCACCCAGCCTGGCCGTAGGGCTGGCCCTGCACACTGGCTCCCAGTGCCTGCGCAGAGAGTGCCTGCCCAGCCCGAATAAAAATAACTGTTAATTTAAAAAATCATAACTATTAAAATGCAGTTATCACTTTCAGCTGATGGGCATAAACGAAACTTACCTCATTGTTAGAGAACGAAGGGATCATTGTCATTTTAGTATCGTCTAAGGTCACCTTCAGTCTGTTCAGTTATTTTGTGGAATGGATTCAAGTCCATACTGGAAATCTAGGTTTGCACAACTAAAGCGGATTAAAGCACTCTCTTGCCCTGGTGCAACAAATGCATGGGAAAGTGTGGGAATGCTACATATTCATATGCGATGGAAGACTATTTGTATTCAAGCTCGGAATGGATTTATAATTGACCTGCTATGAGTCTGGTTCCCAAAAAGATTGGACTCCATGCTTTGCTTTCAAAACTCCAAATAATATTAAAATAATGCAACTGATCACAGGCTAAATTAGTGTGTGCCACATTCTGGGAACAGGAGAGATCGTGGGATGCCAGTTCCCGGTTTCTCGTGCAATAGCAGGATATTAATTTCCATGCTAATCTGGCTCACTTTGAAATGTGTTAACTACAAAGGCCCAGGCAAGTATGTGGCTGTGAAATAAAAGGACTTACTTCCTAGGAAAATGAATTCTCTTTTACTGCCACTTCTATCCTTTGGGATTTAAAAAAAGAAAGAAAGAAAGAGGAAGGTAAACAAACAAACAAATGCACCATTAAATCAGCTTCAGGTAAAGTCACAGACCGTTTAAAAAACCCACAGTGCAATCCTATATGTGCCTGAACAACACTTCCTAGGGGATCAGCATGAGGGTATTTTTAGCAGAAGTGTTTTTTGTAATGATGGTATCCAGTATCAGAAAACTTCACAGTTCTCAGTGGCAAACCATGTTCTAAATTACACCTGTGCAGAGTGACTTCTTAGTGTTACTAACTTGGGCTGTAATAAAGACATATAGGAATACTGGCAAGCTTTCCACTGCTAAAGAGATGCTCCTCTACCGTCTGTGCTGTTATGCACCAGTATTTTAACAATCTACACGCGTATGCCTAATTCTGCATGCAGTCTTTGCAGAGCACATCACCCAAATTCTGGATTTAGGAATCAGACAGTGGTATTTCCTCATAATAGCAGCTTTTAACATTCGTTTAGCACCGTGTGCACTATAAATATATCCTAATGTTCGGCTGTTTTCCTTGTATTTCTGTGAGGTTTCACTACCTTACTTCATGTAATCCTACATAAAAGCTCCAAAGAGTCCCAAGGCTTAGTCTGAAGGCACAGGATGTGTCACCTCACCTTAGAGTTGCTCTGCTCCTAAAGAAGCAGGTACACAGTCCCGTCCTAGGATGCTTCTGGATTCAGTCTGTCACTAGAGACCCAGGTAGTCTGAATGGCTAGAAGCACCTTTCACCAGTTGTGTTTGGTACCACAGCTTCGACTATTCCTGGACTGGGAGAAGTTGACCACAACACTTCGGCATTAGTGCCCTCAAGACTGAATTACTGCAATCAGGGGTGCCAGTTCCTAAGGTCTGAGTGCTTTTGGGCTCCCCTATATTTTTGGCCAGGCCCCCCTGATGTCCCAAAAGTGTGGAGCTGAGTATGGCATGTATTCGCTGCAACATTCTACCGATAAAAACCGGGACAGGGGCCTCATGTCTTTTCCATAAAGCCCGGGAAGCTTCTGCCCAGCTTAAGCTGTGAAGAAGAAGAAGAGTTTGGATTTGATATCCCGCTTTATCACTACCCAAAGGAGTCTCAAAACGGCTAACAATTTCCTTTTCCCTTCCTCCCCCACAACAAACACTCTGTGAGGTGAGTGGGGCTGAGAGACTTCAAAGAAGTGTGACTAGCCCAAGGTCACCCAGCAGCTGCGTGTGGAGGAGCGGAGATGTGAACCCGGTTCCCCAGATTACAAATCTACCACTGTTAATCACTATACCACACTGGCTCCCAGTGAGGAGTGATGCTCACCTATGCGACATTGGCCCCCACAATGTCACCTATGTGACATTGGCCCCCCACAATCACCCTCGCAAGCTGGTGGGAGGTCATTATGTTCCACCAGCCGTAAGGGTCTTTAATGTGAAATCTGTTCTCCAACTCCTCTCTGCCCATTTGTCACCAGGCAAAGTTCAAGGTGTTACTATTAGTATATAAAGGCCTTCTTGCCCCACTTGACCACTTCAGTTTGTAGAACTGTCTGGTACTGCTACAGGTGCCCCATGATACTCGTTATGCAGTTCTGAGAAATCAACAGGGAATGTGGGACTCCCTGCCTATTGACACCAAGCAGATGCCTTTGCTATACTCTTTTTGGCACGGGCTGAAAACATTTTTGTCTAGGCAGGCCTCTCCAGACATGTACATGTTTTAATCTCTTTTTTTTGCTGTTAATTGTAGTTTAAAAAAATGCTTTAAATTGTTTTTAACCATTTTTATTGATAATTTTAATATTTCTTGTAAACTGCTTAGAGGTTTTATTAAAAATCAAGGAGGAAATAAATAATAAGTAAAACAGAAGTTATAAGACAGGCACATTTTCTTCTGTATCTGTAACCAAAGCGTTTTATGGGATGAAACACCTCCACTGATGTTTAGACTTGCTAAGCCACTGATTTCACAATTCAATTTCTCATGGAACCATTCATATAATTCGAGCCTTATAATATCTTTTCCAGCTGTTCTCTAGGGAAGAGCCATAGCTCAGTGCTATCTGATCTGCTTTGCTTGTAGAAAGTCCTAGGTTCAATTCCTGACATCTCCAAGTAGATCTGGGAGAGAATCCTGTCTGGAATCCTGGAGAGAAACTGCCCGTCAGTGTTGACAATACAAATCAAATGGTCCGACTTGGTCAAAGGCAGCTTCCTCTCACTCTTGTCTTGCATTGCTTGTAACCCGCTGAATAATGCTGGGTGCTAAGCTAGGTGTGTCTTTGATTCACTCCAGTAGGGTTTTTTTTTTGTATTAGTATTATTATTATATTCTGAGCTATTGTGTGGAAGCTACTTTGCAATATGCCCCGACCAGAGCTAATTTAATAGGACACAACACCTGTAAACATACTGGGACCCAGGTGGCGCTGTGGTTAAACCACTGAGCCTAGGGCTTGCTGATCAGCAGGTCGGCGGTTCGAATCCCTGTGACGGGGTGAGCTCCTGTTGCTTGGTCCCAGCTCCTGCCAACCTAGCAGTTCGAAAGCATGTCAAAATGCAAGTAGATGAATAGGAACCGCTACAGCAGGAAGGTAAACGGCATTTCCATGTGCTGCTCTGGTTTGCCAGAAGCGGCTTTGTCATGCTGGCCACATGCCCTGGAAGCTATATGCCGGCTCCCTCAGCCAATAATGCGAGATGAGCGCGCAACCCCAGAGTCGGTCACGACTGGACCTAATGGTCAGGGGTCCCTTTACCTTTACCTTACCTGTAAACATAAGGCAAGAGAGCAGTGATGGTCAATCGCTGCCCAGCTATATGCCATCTTGATTCCACAGGTATCTACAGAAATTACATGCCATGAAATGACCCCAAATTGCCCCTGTGTTGCACCGATTTGGACTACTTTCAGGGCATCGGAGAGTACCACTATCCGAATTAATTACACTTAAGGTCGGCCTTCTTCTACAAATCAAGTACATGACAGCATTGCAAATGATGTGATAAATTATCATGTAATGAAGAGTCCATCTGCTCTAAGGATCTGAATGAGCAACCTTTGAATTCAAGGAGAGTCTTCGTTTATCTCCGTGGACTAAAAAAAAAAAACTAAGTTAAAAGCTCAGCTACAAGCCACTCATTAATTTACCATGTGCCTATCCCAATGACTTGGGGTGGGAAAATATATAATTAAACTCAACAGGAACCACAAGCACTGAAATGCCAAACCTGGTCTGGCAAAATTCAGTGCTAAGGTTGTAAACTTTCTTCTGTTGTCCTTTTAGCAGCTTCATGAGAAGGAAAACCTATCCCTTGTCTAGTGTGAAGAAGAGATGATAAAATATTCACCAGTTGGATTTTGGTCTGCTACAGCTGGTGTTAAAGAGAGAGGAACATCCAGAGAAATGTTGGCAACAGTGCTAGAAGATTAAGAGATCTCAGAAGGCTTTCACTTTGTCAAGCTCCTGATAGCAATGGGAACTCTTGCAGTCCACCAGAAATGGGCCTACTCTCTGTAACAAAGATGTCTGCAAACGTGATATGAAGGCTACACCTGGGATTACTACTCCAGTTACTTTATTTGATGAGAGTTTTCTTAGTACTTCTTTCTACAGGCTTGCTTGGAATCGCACCCAAAACCAGATATTTTAATACATGATCCCCATGCAGCCAAAGTCAGTGTTTTTAAAAGGTCAATACACCTTCCACATTTTCAGACCCACCTACAGATCAGTTAAGTCTGTACAGTCCTCTTCTTAGTTAAGCTTTTTGTGCATGAAATATAATGCAGAGCTCCATAGTTCTCCGATATCCACACAAGAAGTCTGCATGAATGGACAGTCCTGGTCTAAGGCATGATGGAAAATGACTCTAACCTTAGAGCAGAAAATCCCCATTGATCAAGGAGATCATGTCCAACCCCAGAGAACAAGATAGTCGTCTGCATGCATTGCTTTGTTCCGGGCATTAAAATCTCTCTGTGAATGGCTTTAATGGAACCAAATCAACCTAGGAGGAATCTACACACATATTTAAAAAGTCCTGAAAATGCTTCTTTTTGAAGCATTTCTTAAAATACATTGACTTTTCTATAAGGCTCACCATTGCCATCTAGTGCCACATTGTATATTGCACGTAAAACACACTTAAAACGTTTTATTTGCAGCTATGTGGCTGAGTTCCTAGATCCAAGTGCTCCAGTGTGATGTTCTGTGGACTGGAAGAGCAGCCCTGAGCTTCCCATTGCTCTCACACAAGTGAGAGTCCCATATAAATCTGAATCCTTCTCATTCATGCTGGAAACGAGGCTTTGAGGGCCCCGAAATCTGGCACTGCAATGTATTTTATTATTAAGTATTATGTATTAAGGATTTTGATCCCCTCCGTATTAAAGAAGATTTGCAGGATTGTAGAAGGAGTGTGCTAGATATATTTGCAGATTTATTTTTTTGTTGTGGTCCCAGTCTAAAAAGGACACTTGGTTACAATTCCATGAGTTTCCCTACATTAAGTTAAGGTCACCAGATTTTTTTTTCAATGAATCTGGGGACACTATTCAACTTCAATGGATTTTGTATGGGACTGATTTGTAAATACGGGGGCTGTCCCTGAGAAAGGGGACGTCTAGTAACCTTACATTAAGTTATTCTGGCAAACAGTCTCTCATAGGAAATTGTGTCCACCCTTTTAATAAAAGAAACAAATGGTACTGGACAGAACAGATCCCCACACACCTGGCGAGTGGGTCATGGATTTATCAATATCTGAAGAGGTAGACCAGTGATAAGACAACAGTCCTACAGAATTGTGCTAATAAGGTTTCCCTTAATTATGCTAATGAATGGTAATTTAAACTAAGGAATGTTGAGCTATTAGAACCAAAAGGAAGTAGTGGCCACTTGGCAGGATTACACAGAGAAAATTACATTCTTGTAGGTTTCAGGTCTATCCAGTCTGGCTAGTTGGCAAGTTTTGTTGTCTTTTAACATGGAGTTAATAGGTTTTAAAAAATGGAAGCGAGAATGTCCAGCAGGCTAGTATAATTCAGTCCTCTGCAGCTGGCCATTCTGTGGCAATACTTGTTCAAATAATTTACTTTGGTACCTCCTGGTCTAAAGTCTTCATTATAAGCTAAGGCTTTTAAGTAAGTGAGAGAAAAAGTTTGGGGGCAAGAGTGCTATAATCAACCACCGATTCACAACTCAGGCTTGTCCGTTGACAGCAGATTAGCCAATTACGTCTTGTTCAATACATTTGAACTGCAAACTTCTGTCTCAGTCACCAGAGCACAGAAAGATCAATAGATGCAATTCTGCATAGGACTATTAGTTAGATGCGTATCACCCCAGTCTGACAGAAGTTTTCCACCCAGTATTAAGGAAAGGGAGTCTCCCTGTGGCACAGCTTGGAAAGGTAAGCATTTAAACTTGTTTCCGTTTTTCTTTGTATATGCTGTTCTACCTTTTCACCTTTACAAAATTGGTTGGGAAACATGAACTCTTTATAAGTGCTTCCTGGCTGGCAAGAATTCAGCTGGGGGGAAAAAGTAGCAGCACATACATTTCAGCAGGAGGTTTGTTTTCCCTTCATTGTTTTTTCTTCTTCTTTAATACAAATGTGCTTGAAGGAAGGAATGTGACTCCAGCCTGCACTTTTTAAAAAAATCTGAAGGAATACCAGATTCTGCAAATAGCTAGTGCTTTTGTGAAGTTATAGATGGCTATGGAATTTTTGATCCCGAAAGTCCTAAGAATGAGAAAGAATAGGAAAGTCAATAATAATAATAATAATAATAATAATAATAATAATAATAATATATTATTATTATTATTATTATTATTATTATTATTATTATTATTATTATAATTCCCCAGCCACTCTGGGCGGCTTCCAACAGAAAGATAAAATAAAATAATTGATTAAACATTAAAAGCATCCCTAAACACTTGTGTTTGCTAGGAAATCTCTCTCTCCCCCCCTTAGCATATTATGTTCAGAAAGCGTTCCTTTAAATTTTATATTTCCACAGTGTGAATTCTAACAACATACTAGCTGGCAATCTGTTAGTATACAAAATTGCTAGAAGAAGAGTGGTGACTTTTAGCATTTAACAAAAATGACTGTTACTATCTGGGGCGTGAGAGGCAAGAGTCCAGCACTGACACATAGGTATGGGTGGTGGCATTAGCAGCAGTCCAACTGGCAAATCCACAGGCAGGTGCCAGTCCAACAGAGGTCAGGGACCAGAGGAGGATGGGATACTTGATAACTGGAACACAGCAGCAGCAGCAGCAGCAGCAGCAGCAGCAGCAGCAGCAGCAAAGAACTGGATGAGTCAATTGCAAAGAACTGGCAGGATGAGACCTTTGGTGTATGCAGTGTGGTGTTGTGGTTAGAACTGTGGACTAGGATAGGAGGCAACTAAGCTTAAATCCTGAGCCAGCCATGAATGTCACTGGGTGACTCTGTACTGGCCATGATCTGTCAGTCTAAATTACTTCACAGTGTGGCGGTAAGGTTTTGGACAAAGGGTAGACATGTCGTCAATAATAAACCTTCAGGGATTTAAAAATGATAATCATTTTATAAGTTGTGTGTCTTTGTTTCTGAACTTGATCCTTTTACATGGATTTGTGTGTATTGTGGTATTTTATGCACTGTGACTTGTAGCTATTTTATCGACCGTACAGTTTAGTAATTATTCATTGTAAAAGAGGGCACATGTTGCGGTGAGACCTGGAGACTGACCTCCTAGTTGTGGGTGGGTCTATTGGATAGCCACAACACCCGATTGGTGGGTCCCTCATTGCTGGGTGTAATCTGGCCAATGGGGTGCAGTCTAAACAGTTCGAGGGACCTATTTAATCCCTTGCACGTGACCCAGATATTCTTTTTCGACTGGTGCAAATGGATCACCCGCCCACCTCTCCCTATATTTAGGGTATTTTGTGATTGACCTTGCTATGCCATCATGTGTCGTCTGTCATTGGGACAGGGACACGGCAGGAATTTTCCCCAGTTAGCTGATTGGCTGTTGCCATTTGGGTTCTGCCTGCCTCGTAGCAAATTGTCACAACTTGTAAGGTTGCGGATAGGCACTGGTTCATGTGATAGGGATGGGAGAACGGTCTCGCCATCCCTATGTGAAATATACTCGGAGTCGAGAGTGAACTTCATGCTCTTTATTCAGCTTGTAGTAGCAAAGGAGAAGAAGAGAATGATGACTCTTTTCCCAAAACGTCTGCTTATATACATTATTTACACAATGGGCCTTGCGTGATTGGCTACTTCAGGGCTGCACCTGTAGGCCAATCAGGTTGCAGATTCACTTCTGCCAGCAGTCTGATTGGCTGCTCCTGCAGGCCAATCAGGTTGCAGATTCACTTCTGCCAGCAGCCTGATTGGCTGCTACTGCAGGCCAATCAGGTTTGCGGATTCACTTCCACCTGGAGCTGGATTGGGTGGCTCCTGCAAACCAATCAGACTGCTGCATTTTGGATCCTATTGTTCTAGGATTCAGCTCAGTAGATAACACTATGTGAAGGGTACTCCGTTAAAAGAATCCAGGGACTCAACTTGGTTTGGTCAACCTCCGAGGGGGTTGTGCCCATGCCTGAGTCCAGGGGAGCACCTGGGGGAGTGAACAGAGTCTGTTCCCAGGCATTTCACCTACCTCAGGTGTTCACCCTTGGCTGACCTGTGATAGAGCTCTGGGTCAGCACTACCTGCAATGGTGTAGGGAGCTAGTCAAACCAGAGCCTATGCAACCACTCACTTTTCTGTAATCAATAAAGTTGTGGCCTAAATTCTGCCAAAAACCAAAACTAAAATTTGAGTCAAGTGTGTATTTATTTAGGGGGGAGGTCTGTGTGTCTGAACATGCAATTGCTAAGAGTGAATTTCTGTTTAATTATTTGCTGACGTTTTGAGAGTTAATTTTTATTGTGTACCATTATATTCTAATAGAATATCACTTTATTTGATATAAGTCGTTCCATTTCAAAGTTTTGTTTTATCATGACCTCTTGTATTGGATCAGATTATCACAAGGTGTGTGTTCTTTGTTGTATATTTTGTTGCTGTAAACTGTCCTGTGTATAGTAATACAGAAAGGCAGTATACAAATTAAAAGCGAAATGAAACGAAAGCTTGTAGCAGAAAAGCACATAAGTGATTGGTGACCTCTGTTCAGCTTGACACGCTGTAAGTTGTACAGAGTTGAATCGCACCAAGACAATAGATATAATTCTGGACTGTGGTTTTGAAATAAAAAGTTGTCAGCTCTGTACCCTAGCAAAAGATAGGAGCATACAGAATACAGAAAGAGTATTCAGCACATGTCCGTAAATGGTGTCTCTCTCCTTCAGAACAGTCATAAGCAATGATCAGGAAAGCATTAACTCCCCACTTGCAAACACTTGGGAGAAAAAAAGCTGGAAATTATGTATGTACAGTCTTCATAACTACTTTGTACTCTGGTAGAAGGGGAGCTCAACACAAAATGCAGCAGAAAAAGTGGTCCACAGATACATTGCAATTTTGAAAATGCCACCTACACTCTCTGAAAGATTTTAAAGTCGTCAGGCATGTGCTGTTAATATGTGCAGTAGTTTATAAATTTACAGGCTGGGATAATAAAATGTCATTTCAAAACGTGCAAACTTCATAGCTGCACATTTTACTGTGCAGAACAAGGAGCAACACCTTTCATTCTGTGCAGTTTCTTTCTTCGTCTCTCCCCCCCCCCTAATCCAGAGTATTCTTTAAAGTGTCATGATAGAAAATTGACTGCATTAAAAGCATACCTATTAATCTTCTTTCTTACGAATAAAAAAATATTCAAGCTCTTTTTAATACTATCAGCTGTTTATGGCTTTGACAAACAATGGAGAGATTTCAAACCTGCACAAAACATACTTAAGAGCTGCACTGTTGTAGATTAATGCATTTGTAGCAGATTTATTTTGGCTCCTACTGTATGCTGTGTATCACTCTGCCCCACCCCACGCCCACTGCAAACAATAATACAAGTAAAAGTGGAGCGATTATAGCTTCTGATAAAGTGGTTGCACAGATAAGGATTTCTTGCTATGAAGAACAAAAGCAAGTAAGGGAAAAGAGCTTGGAAGGGAAAAGGCTCATCCACATTGGATTGGATGACCTTCAGAAGGGTGGGTGGGAGGCTGTGGGAATCCAGATGTTGTGGGACCAGAGTCTTCTCTGACCACTGGCCATGCTAACTAGAGCTCATGGGATCTGGAGTCTACCAACATCTGGAGGGCCACATCTTGGGGGTCCAGCAACATCCAGAGGGCCACATTTCCCCCACGTCTGACCTACATTAAAGAATAGCCATCACATATGACTGTATGACTTTGCAAAGTATATATTATTTCTCAGTACAAACGTATCAATGGATGTAACATAGGTTATAATGGTTGCATTGTACAGAGTTACCAGTCTCCCTTTACATAGAAAGTACCCCATCGGCATACATTTTTGTAGGAAATGCAGTCTCATATAACTAGCATGCATAGCTCTAGTTAAAGGCACAAAAGTGTTAAGAACACAGAGGAAGCTGTAGCTAAACTTGACCCAGGTCATGCCCCCTTACGTCCTGTGAAGGGCAGTTAGGAAAGTTCTTTTTCTTCTTTTTCTTTCTTTTCTTTTTTTCATCTTCTTTGTGCTATCTGACTGGGCAGGATGTGTCGGCTGATCGCTCCAAGCCTTGACTGTGTGTTCATAAATGTTTATCAAGGTCTGTAACTAAGTCTTTCTATCTGCATTTTTCTTGCTGCTGCATGGAAAAGCACATGAACCTGACCTTTGAAGTTTGTAAGTAAACAATTCTTTTAAACTTACTGAGCTGTGTAGTCTTTGCTGTGCTGAAGAGGTAGAAAGAGGGTTAGGATGGGATATTTAAAAGGTCTAACAGTCTATATTCCCAGGCTTCACTTTGCTGCATGTTTTCGTGTTTTCAAAAGCATTGCTGGGACTCTCAATTAAAAGGGAACCTATCGCCTTTTCTCAGAGGTGTTGTGGCCAATGTCAAGCCCTTGGTCTTTTGTACCAGGTCTCCTGCCACTTGTAATTTTATTTTTTTTAAAGTATCCCAGATTTGAAATTTTGATTTAGAAAGCCCTGGCAATATTGAATGTGGTGATGACAATGTTACCCTGGGATTCACTACGATTCACTGCGATTCACTGTCGTCCCTCAAACCCAGGAGACACTTATTAGCATGCACATGCTCAAACGTGGATGTTCTGTTAGCAGAAAGGCTTGGGGAAAGATTGTGAATGGTTAGGTAAACATGCAGGTCTCATGGTGAGACCCGACTCCCTGCAAAAAGTAGAGTACCCTTGTGAGGCATAAAAGAGAGGAAATGAAGCTCTTCCATGATGTCCTCTCAGCCTTTCCCCTGGAAACACAAGGCCTGAATTCCGCTGCAAGCCTCACTAATTTATTGATAAAATCCACAGCACTGCAGAATAAAGAAAACAAAAAAATCTATCGCAACAAGTTTGACTTTGATTTATATGTAACTGTATTAAATGTGCAAGAGACAAAGTAGGTAAGGTAGTACTCTTTATTGAACCAACTTCTTTGCAAGATGTTGCACAGGATTTCAAGTTTTAAAAACGAGAAGGCTGAGAGATCACTCCAATCTAACATAGAATCAGTCAGGGTGAATTTCCTGCACCATTCCCTGAACTCTCAGCTAAATTCTACTATCAGAGTCATGTCTAACCCCACCGAAAGCCAGGTGGTTCACCATCGAAAGGTAAACTAGGATCGATATTTGCATTTGCAGGACCAATGTTTCATGATGAAGTGATTCTGTTGAGATCTGGCTCCTGATCTGCTGACTTGGGTTAAAGAATGGCTATTCCATTATGCTCCATAGAGCCGGCATCCCCCTGCCAATTCCTTCCGGGTGTTTCTGGCTACAACTTCCAGCTGACCGTGGCTGGTGAGAATTATAGTCCAAAACATCTGGAGGGGAAGGAACAGATTGGGTGAAGGCTGCCTTGGAGTAAAGGATAACTTTTCAAAATAAGGGATACTGCATAAGTACGACTGAGTCTCAGAAATGTGCTATATACAGGTAGGATTGCCAGATACGTTATAATTTAAATAGCAAAATTTACTCAATATGCTTGACATATTCAGTCTTGGATTTCAGACCTGTACATTTCACTTTACTATATTAGTAGAAAACATCACCAACATGAAAATGATGAGAATGGAATTCTGCTGATAGATGCGATTAATACATTTCTGCTTTACAATCATATGAAAATTAGCAACAGACCATAATCCAGGGGCTGTAGCCAACTAAGTTCTACTCTGAATAGACACATTGAAATTAATGGGCTAAGTTTGCTATAGCTATTATTTCCAATAGGTCTGCTGTGAGTATGTAACTCCTATAATAGGAGCCATTATTTTCTCATTGGTATTTTCACACATGAGGGTGTGGGGGCAGACTAGGCAGAGAGAGATGAAAATGGAGGTACTTCTCAGTTTATTAAGTGATTATATTGTATTTATAATTTAATATTATTATATGCTGTCTGCCCACAGTGAGGGGTGCCCAAAAGTGATGGGATATTTGTGCTGTGACAAAATGTAATATATATATTTTACTAACTTTTCATATACCTTTTTCTGCTCTTGCTCCCCAAGATGGCGAAGCCTCAATTGTGGTGAATTGTTTAGAATTCTTGAAGTCCTTCCTTCCTTCCAATCACTTCTCACGTTGAGGCAAAGCCCAGACTCTGAGCAACGTTTATTTGCTGTAGGCTTCGAACAAAATGCCTCTTCCTCTTTCTGCAGAGGACTAGTACTTTGTGAGGTGCTTCATTCTTTGTGTGGGAATAGATGATGACATGGGTGGAACCAGAGGGAAATGTATTCCTCGGTTATTTCAGCAGATCACTACCTGCCTCCAAGTTCCTAAAAGCACAGCTCTGCTAGGCTCTCTTAGCTCAGCACTTTCCGTTCTGTAGCCCCAGGGAATTTCTGCAACACAGGTGTCTCTTCCATAATGAGTTGCACTACCTGTTTCTCCCCAGGCCAGATTTTTAGATATTACGAGGATTAGAAGTATATATTTTGCCTTTAATATAAAGCACAGAACATGACAGGATATGGTCCTGGCCTCTTGTAATCCTTATGTCAAAGAGGATGGTGATTCCTTCAGATTGAGAGGACAGAGTAGTGCCCAGAGGGGGGGGGGAAGGCAACCATTTTTGAGGAGAAACAACAACAAAACAACAACAACAACAACAACAACAACAACAACAACTGTACCCAGGGAGTGTGTCTATTTCTTTTTCTCCGTCACACCCTGGCCCTCCGTGGGAATCGGGGAAAGCAACTGACTAAATGCTTCAAATCCCTCACAAACAGAAGACAAAGCAGATTTACATAACGTTTGCATATGGTAATTGTTATGTATAGATGCAGATTTAGAAATGATTATTATTATTCAAATAAATATATAATACAACTCACCATAGCTGGGAAGTCTGTGACAAGCTCACCTATGTGTTATGTTCAGGTGCTCACCCTGCTTTAAAACCAGACCTGGACAGGGCTCCTGTGACCCACATGAGATTGCAGAAACCCAAAATACGTGCTTTATTCAGGGCTGTGCTCTTACGGCGCCCCAAAACTTGCATTTTGGGGCACCGTGCAAGATCACGGCCCCCTCAAAGAGAGGTTTTTTCGAGGTGAGATCTTGTGTTAAATTGCGCAATTTCATGGCGCCCAAAATGGTTGCCCTACACTCACGGGGGGGGGGGGGGAATGAAATGTCCCAATTTTTCAAGGACACTTGGAGGGGTGGTGGTATGCGATACTGAGCTAAAAGGGCCAACGGTCTGACTCAGTTTAAGGTAGCTTCCCATATTTACCTCTCCTTGTACCCCAGCGTTAAGCACTTTCCTTTGTAACTTTATAGAATTTAAAGAATGCATTTTAAAGACAGTGTCACCTTAGATGTGCAGTGTGGGCCCTGAAAGGCTGCAATGGGGTTTTGGTTTGAGTAGACACATATACAACAATGCTGTTCGTTTACAAAATCTTTACTAACTAGAAATAAACCAGCTGTATTTCACAAAAACAAACAAACACCAATGCTGTTCGTTGCTTACATGCAATGGAACCAGGCTGGGGACATCACGTAAGGGCAGAAGGCATGAACGACCCAATTCACCACCACACAAGGACAGTAAACGAGTTTTTCAAAAATTAATTTTTGATTCATTAAGTAGGATTTAGGATTCAGTGTAGGCTGCTTCAATTAGGCTTGTGCAGATATGTTAAATGAATGGGTCAAATAAGTAATTAATGGTGTTAATATATCAATCAGATTTCTAATGTAGGTGTCTAAATTGAGTCAGTAGAAGATCTAAGAATTAATTTTAAACATGCTCTAAGGCTTCAGTTCATTTAGATCAGAAATAAGAGAACAATTAAGAACCAGAAGACACACTACTTCTGGTACTGTATGCTGGGAAAAGAAAACCCGGCGATGTTAAAAATGGTGTTACAAAGTCACGAGCAGTATTTTGGCATTTAGTGAAATGCAAAGTCAGTTTTGCACCTGCCTGCCATGAAGTTAACATGAAAACCTTTCTTCTAGCTTCCTGTTTTTCAACATGCAGGGAATTTTCACATTTCCCCACCACTTGGTGAGATGTGCCTTTTCTGACAGCTACTCCCTCTCATCTGCTACTGTCAGCAACTTGCATTGAATTCCTGTATTGGCAAAAACCAAACCATCCCTGGAATGATTTGATTGGCAACGAGTCCAGTCCATAAGACAATCTTTAGAGCTTTGCAGCCTCCCCCACAGAACAAGGCTCTTAATTTCTCCTTGCATAAGCCCTTTTCAGGTAAGTGGTGGGGAGGACAGACAAAAATTGCCAATTTCACCTTCTTTCTGTTTATCATTTTATTTTAATTTTTTCTTCAGTTCTCCACCTTTCTGCACCCATGTGCAAACTTTTAAAAGTCCCCATCGGCCTTTGAGTGTGCATTTCTCCTGATATACTGGTTTTCTGTACTATTTTGCCTAAAATGCACATTTTCTACAAGCAATTTTCCTTAACTTAATTCGTTTTTGTATTACTTAATGCATTTCTCCTAAAGTACACATTTTTGCATGCATTATTTCGTTGGAGTGCTGCATCGTAAAAATCATAGTACAGTAGTGTGAATTGCAAAGGTTGGATGTTTTTCCGTTCACATATGGGTTCTTATGGGAAGTACATATTAGTTATGTGAATCAAACTGAATTTCTCCTCCATGCCTGAGTTGCCAGAATGTGGCAAGTCCCATCCTCTTGAGAAAGCGGTATGACCTAGACACACTTCCCAGCTAACATGTGATCAGTTTGTTGTTTCTTTCTAGCATCATGTCTTCCCAACCCATTGTCCACGCTTTCCCGCTGCCTCCGACTTTTTATGTCTTGCAGAAGTAGATATACTTGTAGGTATCCCTATCCACTACCGCTGCAAAATGAAGATGCAACAAATGTATTTTTATTCATTATTGTAGACAGCCCTGAAAATTTTGAAGAGAAAAATGTTTAACTTTTTTTTTTAATGAAAAAATTCCTTCCAGTAGCACCTTAAAGGTAAAGGGACCCCTGACCATTAGACCGACTCTGGGGTTGCGGCGCTCATCTCGCGTTATTGGCCGAGGGAGCCGGCATAGAGCTTCCAGGTCATGTGACCAGCATGACAAAGCCGCTTCTGGAGAACCAGAGCAGCGCACGGAAACGCTGTTTACCTTCCCTATTTATCTACTTGCACTTTGACGTGATTTTGAACTGCTAGGTTGGCAGGAGCAATGGGAGCTCACCCCGTGGCAGGGATTCGAACCGCCGACCTTTTGATCGGCAAGCCCTAGGCTCTGTGGTTTAACCCACAGCGCCACCTGCATCCCTCCAGTAGCACCTTAGAAACCAACTAAGTTTGTCATTGGTATGAGCTTTCGTGTGCATGCACACTTCTTCAGATAGTGTTTTTTAGCTTTGCTGTTCCACAGTAGACATTTTATGTCCTATTAATAAAGAGCAAGCCCTATTAAACTTAGGGCTTACTTCTGAGTAAACATGCTTAGGAATACACTGTATGTTTGTTTTAAGCTATAGTTCAAGGTGTATTTGTTACTTAACCACCTGGCATCTTTTGTTCTAGGTATTTATTCAGCTCATTTAGTAAGTAATTTCCTCAAAATATGTAGATTTCCTTTTGCTTGTTTTTTTAACAACAGCAACAGCAATGCTGCCATAGGCTTCTCCTTATTTCCTCACCCATAGCTGCTACCAAACATCTTTGTACACTGAATCATGCTTTTATTTTTATTTTTAGTTGATGATGGTGAACAAACAGAGGTGGTTGGGCATGTTAATGCACTTTGCAAGTTGAATTCCTAGCTGTTAAACCAAAAGCAGTCATGTTGATTTCAACTCCATTTAACATACATGGGAGGAAATCAATGTGACAAGGGGAAAAAAGATTTTAAAGCCTCTAAGTCCAGTTGTTAACAATAAAAACAAAAAGACTAAAAGATTCTGTGACTTGATGGTGTCCTTTTGGAATAAAGAAGTCTGTTGCCTAAGCAGCGCTTGCCTTCATCTTTTATGAACCTTTTCGGTGCAGCAGATTGACTCATTAGGTCCACGATTTAACAAAACACAATAGGTCATCGAACAATTACCATAATGTAATATCGGATGTTTTTATGTATCCCCTTCAAACAGAGAATGGTAAGTTAAAGAAATACATGTAGGTTTAAATTATAGCTACCAAATGGCTAAGACCTTCTTACGATGTGTGAAGTTCCCTCTGTTCTAATCCCATCTAGGCTGCAATACCGATCTTATTATTTGTATTGATTAATTGCTTTTTTTTTAAAAAAAAAGATGAACTCATAGAATCATAGAGTTGGAAGAGACCACAAGGGCCATCCAGTCTAACCCCCTGCCAAGCGGGAAACTCAAAGTGATCCATTGAAAAACAATGGGCTGATTGGCTGTTGGAACATGAAAGCACCAGTCTTCCTCCCACTGTGGAAGCATGGCCTGATACTAGTCATGGTTTTCCAGTAGATACAGGAATTTCCCCTCCTATATCCAATAATTCAACAAACAATTTATTATATGTAGTGGAGTTGAGCAAAGGTGAACAAGTGTTGACAAGTGATTTTCCAGTTACCACCATTATGTGTTCCTGGATGCCATGGAAGCTCTCCCCTTGTGTCCTATTCATCATTTGTACTAGAAGTTGGATCAAGATCTCTGACAACTTACGTCAGCGGCTGTTTACATGGGTTCTGGCTCAGGTCAGCTTTGGTGTGGGTCCCATCTCAGGCTCTACACACCAGTGGCATGCGGTGAAAATTTTAGTAGGGGATCAGTTAGGGCCAGAGGTGCCAGCTTGTGAGGGCAATGGGGGGACGCGACGTTGCATATCTGACATTGCATGCGTGAGCACTGGGCCTCCCTCCCTAAGCTGGGCAGAAGCTTCCTGTGCTTTAGGATGGAGGCACCAAAGGAACATTTAGGGGACTAGCCTTGTCCCCCCGGGGTCCACTGGCCACACACCACTGCTGCACACTCTGGTCCACCAGCGTGTGTGCTCAAAACCACAAAGCTTGGCATGCTGGTCTAATTTCATACCTGGTGGGAGAGCACCCCAAAGTCGGCCAGGACCCCCACCTCAGCTCCGAGCTCAGTGCTGGAGCCGTGGCACATGCAATTCCAAAACTCACATACCCAGATGGTCTTAGTCCCCTGGCCAATGGAGGAGGCCCTCATATGTCTCCAGCTCTGCAGTCCCAGAATAACTGGCAGGGAGGAGGAGACGCAGCAAATGCTCTGCAGTCCCTCCTTCTTTAGCTGACGGAAAGCTATATAAATATTTTGTCACCAGATCCCCACAATTATCCTGTGTTCTCAATAAGCCCTTTGATGTTCTTCCTGTCCGTCCCCCCCAATTGATGTGGTGAATGACTTAACTACCCATAATTTACCAGATGAAAAGTGACAAACCTGCCTTTAAGAGATCACACAGGGCCAAGCCTAGGGCCACACATAGGATCACAGAGATGGACAGCTGGGGCAAAGGAGTCAATATTGCAGTGGGAGATGGGATTGTGTAGGGCCCTGGAGCCCCACCTACTGACTGCAGTAAGCTCTGCCCGATATTACTTTGGGGCTGCTAGTGCATTCCACTGCAACTTAGAAAGTTACTAACAAGGGCCATCTGTCAGTTTCGGGCTCTCTCAGTTCCTCATTTTACCAACCTTAAGTTCAGTTCTGCACATTTCCACATCATTCTCTGGTGGTTTTTTCCTTGTTTTTTATTTTTAAAAGGCCACCAGCATTTTAGTGAAATTTCTCCCAATATAAACAGTTCTTGTACGCAATTTTGCATACTATATACAGTGGTCCCTCGACTTACGAATTACTGGACACCTGAAGTTTTCGACTTATGAACGGGACAAATGGCCGCACGCCATTTCTACATCTGAATGGAAACCGTTGGCGGTTTTAAATGCAGTTTCCTCGACTTACGAATTTTTCTGAATATTTTTTTCCTATGGGAATCTGCTTTTCGACTTACGAAATTTTCAACCTACGAGTGTGCATTCGGAACGGATTAAGTTCGTAAGTCGAGGGACCACTGTACATTTTTGCAAAGCAACATTCTGTGTCACAAAAGATTTTTGTATGTTATTTTTTAAAATAAAAATATATGTATGCTAATGCACACTTTACCCTAGTAAAAATGCCCTGTGAATTTTTGTACACATGACTTGGCTGGAAAACTGCATGTGCGAATTTGGGGAAATGGTTGTGGTTTGGTCTAAGTATTATTTCATAAAGTGTGGATTTTGTAGGTCCACCTTTAAATGTAATTTCTCCCTCTCCCCAGCTAGAAACCCAGTTTTTTAAAAAAAACAACTGGTAGTTGAAATGTTGATGATGAAGAACTGTGAAACCCGATTTCTTGCTTGAGTGGGGGATGCCGTAATTCTGGCAGTGAATGCCTGAAATAGTGGGTAAATAGGGAAGAAGGTTGCCAGTGCATTCCAGCTGTTGGTGAGATGCTGGGCAGTTCATGAAGCTGGCCCCTAAGAAGGTTGTGGCCTCCTAGTGGCAGTGGCAGGAACTGCAGTCAGGGGTTGGTGAGTGTTCAATTACCACTCAAGCCCACTTTCCCTCAAGGCAAAAGCAGGCTTCTTGAGTCTTCTGCTTCTCAGCTGACAGCCAGTATGTGGACCAGCTCTGTATTCATAATGAATCTGTTTCAACAGTGGAATAAATTTCACAATTGTTTGTGTGTGCGTTTGTGTGCAGTCGGATGGTTTTCTGTAGTCTACAGTGCATCAAAATGATTTATACAAGTTTCCAGGTGGGTTATGACTTTCAGACAAGCTGCAAACACAAAACAGCTGTTTCTTTTCTTCTCCTTATTTTCGGATTTTTACGAGCTCCCTATCCCCACTCTGGCACCAGCAATAATACCTGAAAAGAGACACGTTTAATGGCCTCGTCTCCCCCCCCCCTCCTCTCTTATTTTGCCTAGAGTGAGGAGAGCAACTCCAGTGTGTTTCTTGTTGGCTGTCATTTATTCTGTAATTACATCTAATCTACTCTTGGACCCTGCCTCCCCAGGAAAGCAGCCATCTTATGAGTGACATTTCCAGAGCGCACCTCAAACCGGTAATTTATTAGGGTAATACATCATCGGAGCAAGGTGCTTTAATGATGCTTCCCTCAAAAGATGGCACCATCCAATGAGTGGCTGCATAATTGCGTTGCAAAAGATGTGCCAGGAAGCTAGGTGCTCTGGAACGCTGAACAGGTTTGCCTCTAGGTATAACTGGCATCTTTGCCCCTACTTTTCACAAATCTTTTAGTGCTCTGCCTAGGCCGCCATACCTGATCGTCAAACTGTTGTCTCCTTGACAACTAAACTTTTCAAAGATTACAGGCAAAAAATGTTTCCTTCAGCCCTGGAGCTGTTTAATGCTTTAAAATGTCAGGGAAAATATCCTTCGGTCCCACGAGTGGGAAAGATAAGGTGGTGAGGGAATGGAAAGGGATATTTAAAAACATGTTTACAAAATAATTCAGCGCCACAAGGCAGCTCAGCAGAGGGCTTTTTAAAATATAAAGCCAGCTAAAAAGGGCTTCTGGTATGAAATATGTTAATAAAAATTACACTTTCCTTTAGCTTGGGATGCAGGCTTGGCTTGGATGTCAGGAGCACAAAGCAGCTTTTTTTAGTTCAGCCCTGCATTAGGAAATGGTTATCTGAGTCAGAAATTCCCCTCCCCCTTTAACTCTTCTGTAGCCAGGTAGGAACACGGACTATTTTGTTCTTAAGGAGATCTGGGTTCAAAGCTTGCCACTTCTTTATAAACTTCATCTATATTGTGTGTGTATATATCAATATTTTTATAATAAAAACCTAAGTGGTTTCCATAAAATAGTATAAAATTCATTTTAAAAACAAATATATGCAATAAAATTATGTATCTGGGTAGATTTGTTAATAATAATAATAATAATAATAATAATAATAATAATAATTTATTATTTATACCCTGCCCATCTGGCTGGGTTTCCCCAGCCACTCTGGGCGGCTGCCAACAGAAAAATAAAATAAAATAAACAATTAAACATTAAAAGCCTCCCTAAACAGGGCTGCCTTCAGGTGTCTTCTAAAACTCTGGTAGCTGTTTTTCTCTTTGACATCTGATGGGAGGGCGTTCCACAGGGTGAGCGCCACTACCGAGAAGGCCCTCTACCTGGTTCCCTGCAACTTGGCTTAGCAACGAGGGAACCGCCAGAAGGCCCTCAGTACTGGACCTCAGTGTCCAGGCAGAACGATGGGGGTGGAGACGCTCCTTCAGGTATACTGGACTGAGGCCATTTAGGGCTTTAAAGGTCATCACCAACACTTTGAACTGTGCTCGGAAACGTACTGGGAGCCAATGTAGATCTTTCAAGACCGGTGTTATGTGATCTCGGCGACCACTCCCAGTCACCAGTCTAGCTGCCGCATTCTGGATTAGTTGTAGTTTCCGAGTCACCTTCAAAGGTAGCCCCACGTAGAGCACATTGCAGTAGTCCAAGCGGGAGATAACCAGAGCATGCTAACAACAAATTGTTATTGTGGTTGTTGTGGTTGTTGTGGTTGTTGTGGTTGTTGTTGTTGTGTGATGATGATGGTGCCTGCCTAATATTAACAGGTGCTGCCTGAGAGGTCAGTCTCAAACAAGAGGTGGAGATGTGGCTTTGAGTCAGAAGAGGCCTGAGCTCCCCATTGTGAATCATAACTGTTTTCTTAGTTCTGATTTTAACTTGCAGCCTCTTAAAAAGGTACTTCAAAACACCGCTGCCAGTAAGTAACTGGATGGGAACGCCATGCATGTTGCCCTGACCTCTGGGGAGATAGGCCCAAATACAAAAGCAAGCAGTCACCCCCAGAAAGCTGCTGGACAAACAGGAAGTATCCAAGACACTTCTTTTAGCAGGCATTTAGCACTACCATGGCCTGGTGGCAGCTCTATCTTCCAAATACCTGCAGACAAGCAGGCATTGGCACGGGGCTCTCCATGAGCAATTGCTGTTAATAGTTGGTACTCCAATACAAAGCGCCAGTGACATGGACACACGCCTTCCAGAGCTTGTGGACTACAACTCCCATCAGCCACAGCCAGAGATGATGGGAGTTGTAGTCCAAAACACCTGGAAGGCACCACGTTGGCTACCCCTAGTCTAGAAGCATTAGACTAGTTAAAAATTGTGGCACAGAGGAGTGCAGACTTGGTAGCAGAAACCCACCCCATTCCCCCCTCTCTCCCACCTATCTCTGTTTCCTTCCTGCTTTGTCTTCCACCATCTTCCCTTTGCCCCATTCCATCTCTTCGTCTCTCATCCTGCCTCTTGTTCCTTGCTTGGCCCCTACCCTCCCACCATCCTCTTCATCACCTTTCCTGCAAAATACCTTCTGGAGGACCTCTTTGGGAGATTGTTTAGCAATGGGGAGAAGACCCCTCCAGAAGCTACTTCCTCATAGTACTTAGCAGTGGAGATGCAGACAAGAAGGTGGCCAGGGGAGGGACATTCTTTGCAAGTAAACCATCTCAGGTTCCTACGTTCGTTACCTGGTTTCTCCAGGTAAAGATGAAAAAACCCCAATAACAACCCATGTCTGTAGCCGTGGAGAGTCAGGCTGTACTTCCAGTCAGTGCTGATAATATCGAGCTAGATGGACCAGTGTCTAAGGCCTATATTCCTAAACTCCCCAGGCGAGACGGTGGGACTGTGGCAAGATAGATGTCAAAGGCCACCATCACTCTTATCTGCTCTCTGCCCACTTTATCCTCATTGCCTCATTGTTTGGCTCAGCTAGTTCCTGGTGACCTAGAAGAGATGGGAATGTACCTCACTTAATCTACTGAGTCCGAAGTTTAAAGAAGTGGGAGGTCATTTGAAGGACCTGCCATTTTTCTAAGAGAGCCTCTGCAGAATCCGCCCCCTGTTTGTGCCTTCATGTCTCTACTCAGACATGAGGATTTTGTTACTGTGATATTTATAAAATGGGAGCGAGCCGTTTTAATGTACTCCTTTTCATGCAAATTGCAAGTGCAGGAAACGGATCAGTTTAAGTATCACTTTACCAAAAGGCCAGAGAATAAATATTTGACTCTTGTCGTGCTGAGTCATGGTTGCAGAAGACAAAACAAATCATTCAGCCTTCTTCTGTGGCATTTCCAGTGCTGGTTTGCACAATGCATTGTTATGTGGGTCAAATAGATAACTTGACTCCCCCCACCCCCTTAGAGCTAAAGCTAGACTGACAGATCATATAAAAACAAGTCATGCTTAAGAATCCACAACAACGCACATTTAAAAGTGTGCTTTTACGAGAAAAATGTGAGTAACTAAACCTCTGCATTACTTGGATGAATGAAACAATCGCCTTGGTTTCTTCCTGATGTCTATATTCTGTTTTGTCTTATGCGGCAGATTAAGATGTGTGGGTTAAAAAAAAACAACACTGGCCAAACCAGACGTGCTACAGGGTTATTATTAAATCACTTCACAATAAAATGCCTGTCGGAGTAGCACCTAGGCATTAACTCTTTCAATGCCAGAGGCAGTGGCAATTAACCTGGCTGTAGTAATTATTATATCATTGTGTGGCTAAACTATTTCACACCTCTGCAAATGCAAATTTAAATGCTTTGCTTTGGAATCTCCTACCTAGTATTTTTCTTGTCACACCCTAAACTCTTGATTAGTTTGGATTTCCCCCCCCTTGGCTCTAATAAAATGAAAATGCAATGAAAGATGAGAAGGTGTCGACTTGGGTCAAATGAAAATAGGTGTATTTGGGGTGGGGGTATCTGTATTACTTTGGATCAATCCTATCTATTCGGCTGTCTATATCTATCATCTATCTATCTATCTATCTATCTATCTATCTATCTATCTATCTATCAATCATCTATCTATCTATCTATCTATCTATCTATCTATCATCTATCTATCTATCTATCTATCTATCTATCTATCTATCTATCTATCTATCTATCTATCTCTCTATAAATAGGGTTGCCAGACTCAATAGTGGACAGGACTTCTGTGCCTTTAATTGCCCTGCTCTCTTTTGAGTCTGGAAACCTTAAAGAGAAACCAGCAGACCCTTTGTTTAATTTCCAAGCAAAGGGTCTGCTAGTTTCTCTTTAAGGTTTCCAGACTCAAAAGATAGCAGGGCAATTAAAGGCACAGAAGTCCTGTCCACTATTGAGTCTGGCAACCCTATCTATAAATATTAGTGGTAGAAGTAGATATCCTTTTCCAAATTTCACATCCAGCTGTGCACCTAACCCATCTGACAACAGGGACAAGCAAAAATACCTGTCCTTCACTCTAAGGTCTCAGGGTAGGTTGCAACAACAATATATGTGGATCAGCAATGGAAAGGGGTTTTAAGGAGTTAGGAATTTCCACTTAAGCTCACATATGATAAGCTAAACAGAGGGAAATTATAGTTAACATTGTTCCAAGTTCTTCTGAATGAACGTTGGTCCCAAAAGTTACATTTCAAGCAGCCAAATGCATCATTAAATGGTGTGTGTGTGTGTGAGGGCATGTGGAGCCTGCTTTTGACAGCAGCATAGTATGCATTCTGCTACTTCAGTGCTGGGATAGTTTTATTAGGACAACAACAGGAAACCAGAAGGGTGAGCAAGCAGGATGTTCTCCACCTTGAATGCAATTATTACTTGACAAAGTCATGGTTATTTTTTTTAAAACACCTGTACATAATAAATGAGGGAGGGGAGAAAGAGGTGGATTCAGATACAATGGCACCAACCGTCCTTTGTGTATGTGAAGCAGCCTTTACAGATGATTTTATTTCTTGAATTTATATCTTGCCCTTCCAAAAGAGCCCGGGGTAGCAACCTTCCTAGGTACGCAAAATGTTATGTCATCTGACGTCACCTCTAATGCATTGCTTTTTGCTGTGTAGGTGGCTACATAATCGGTGCTTGCTCCATTAGGATTGACTGCTGAACTCAAGGTTGAGAAAGAATCAAGAAGAAAACACTGAACCTCGGATGGCAAAGCTCAAAGGATCTCAAATCATAGTGCCATAAGGCAGGGGTGAGACTGTAATCCTCACAGCCCAGGATCATGCTTCATTCACATAACTAAAAATAAATAAATTGGCATGACCGAAGGCAGCAGTTGAGTCTGGATGCTTCTGATGTATCTAATCCTGACTTCTAGAGCCACAGAATGTGACACTTTTCAGGGTCTGGCCTCCCTTCTTCTGGACAAACTTAGCATGCCATCTCCTGGACCCCATGATGAGTTGGGGGTGCAGGCTTGGCAGGCTGAGATAAAGAGAGAAGGGAACCAGCTGAAGGAGTGAGACAGCCTGTTCTGATAGCAATCTCAAACAAATGCCGATGTATGGAAAGCGAAGGAATCTGGACTCCGTACTGGAGCTCCTGAAAAACTCTTGGGGCTCATCCTAAGTCCCATTCTTGTCTCACCATTTCCCAAAAAAAAACACACCAAGGTGCATTTTGGCAACAGTATGAAAGAAATGGCAGTGCAGAGGAAGAAAATAGTCCCATTACACAGGATAGTTTGTGGTAAACAATAGAAGGTGCTTAGAACACAATAAGAGTACTGCTGTGTCCAGTGCTTTTTTTCCTTAAAAAAACCCATTTAGGTGTACTCTCATTTTCCTACTGAAATATTTCATTTTCATATTGAAATACTGCCCCTCAATGAGGCCAAACTTTGATTCACAAAATGTTTAGGGGTATGCGTACACCTGCGTCCCCCCCAGAAAAAAAAGCACTGGCTGTATCAGACCAATGGCTCATCTAATCATAGCTGCCAAGTTTTCCCTTTTCTCGCGAGGAAGCCTATTCAGCATAAGGGGAAATCCCTTTAAAAAAGGGATAACTTGGCAGCTATGCATCTAATCCAGCTTCCTGCTTCATCCAGTGGTCATCCAGACAGCCCTGGAAAGTCTGCAAACAGGGCTTAAAGGCAATAACTAATCTCATTCTAATAAGTAGGGTAGTGACCACCACATGTTATGGCATATGACTTAATTATGCCCTGGCCACATTATGTGCCAAGGTTTCAGATGAGGAAGTCCAATGTGTCTCATTTTATACAGGAAGATACAGACTTTATGGTGGGCAAGAGGCTTGGCTATGCTCCATTTCTTGGGAGTAAGCTCAATTGAACCCAACGAGACTTACTTCTGAGTAGACATGCCTAGAATTGCAATGTAAAACAAGCCCATAAAGCAGAGAAAAGATTAAAGTGATTCTTCAACCTTTGAGTGTGATCCAAAAGGTGTTGTGTTAATATATCTAATACCTGTGCACTTATATGAGAACAAGTGCAAACCTGCCATACAGAAATGATATTAAACAGAGAAAGGAGACACTCATATTAATAAGGTGCATCTATGTAAATGCTCAATATTTCATTATCTATTTATTCCCCTCAGTCACTCAATTTTATTTTTATGCTTCATAATTAAAAAGGAGGCAAAGTCAAGTCTTTAAAATGATCTGATGCCACAATTTTGTACAAACAATTTTGGATGAATGTAATATTGACTCCCTTCATTATTGTTCATGGACTGTATGGATTTCTTAACTAGAATATTTTTATGATCTTTGTAGAGATGTCTGTGTTACTTAGACAGTGAAACAGAGATGGCTAATATAAGCAACTATTGACTTTCCAGCTAAATAATTCTAAAGAACGTTGAACCTCTAGCACCCAGATGCTGAATCTGAGAATCTGGATTTATTACACTCTCCCCATTAATGGAACTAATAATGTAACCCAATGCTCTGTTTATGATGCCTGCCTGGGAAGTTTTATGGTCTCAGTGAAGCAACTCTTACATTTGTGGGGCATCAGCACAGAAGGATATGTTGACTGCCCTGCCCAGCCCATTGCTTTAAATGCATATATTTACAATCACAGTGGCATCTTCTATCTGTGTTAGCCCACCTTCAGGCTAATGCAAATTTTGGCTTTGCATATGCATGATTTTGATATAACTTTGTATTTAACAAGAAGGCTTTGGAAATCACTCCTCTGAATGCGTAAGAACATATTGTTACGATAAAGGACCCCTGACCATTAGGTCCAGTCATGACAGACTCTGGGGTTGCGCGCTCATCTTGCATTATTGGCCGAGAGAGCCGGCGTATAGCTTCCAGGTCATGTGGCCAGCATGACAAAGCCGCTTCTGGCAAACCAGAGCAGCACATGGAAACACCGTTTACCTTCCCGCTGTAGCGGTTCCTATTTATCTACTTGCATTTTGATGTGCTTTCGAACTGCTAGGTTGGCAGGAGCTGGGACCAAGCAACGGGAGCTCACCCCGTCACAGGGATTCGAACCGCCGACCTTCTGATCGGCAAGCCCTAGGCTCAGTGGTTTAACCACAGCGCCACCTGGGTCCCCTATTGTTACGATAGTGTGTCATAAGTTTAAAAGTAATATATACAACTGGCTAAAGAAGTTTCCATGAACTGGATATTCTAGTACTCTCAGATCCAGCACAAGCTGTTAGGATGATACGTTTCAAAATGTAGTCATCTAGAAGGATCATTACAGAAGCCATCAGGTGGGTGCATAGCTGCCAAGAACCCTGTATTTCCCGGGAAACCCCCGTTTTTCCTTACCGTTTCCCGACGGTCTCCCGTTTCAGCTCTTTTCCCGTTAATCTCCCTTATTTTGGCTCCTGTCGGCAGCCATTTTTCTGGTGCCGCTTTGCCCATCTATGGGCACCAGAAAATGGCTGGCGCCGAAAGTCGCGTCTACGCATGTCCGGAAGTACGTAGACACAACTTTCAGTGTCGCTTTGCCCATCGATGGGCACCGAAAATGGCCGGTGCCGGCACCGGAAGTTGCGCCTACGCACTTCCGGACATGCGTAGACGCGACTTCCGGCACCAGCCATTTTCGGTGCCCATAGATGGGCAAAGCGTCTATGCAATTTCTGGTGTTGTGTGGCTGCTGATCCCGGATTTCTCAGCGAGAGACTTGGCAGGTATGGGTGGGTGTCATTGAAATTCTACTCAATATTGATCCAGAGTAGAGTCCAATGTATAGTTAGCAGAGCAAAAACTTAAACACGTTGCACGATTCTGAAACAATAGACCAGAGGCATTTCATCCAGTAGAGCTTTACTGCTACTGAAGGCAAGTGAGCATAATGGTCACAAATCCAATGCAATTCAGGATTGGCACTGTCCATAAAAAATCCAGTTGCAGCAGACTTAAACTTACAAACTTATAATAAGTCTAAACCTTAACACTATATATGGAACACCACACCAAAAAGGAGAGAGAGAAAGAGAGAAAATAAAGCCCAGGCTCCTCCTTCTGGCCTCGCTATTATACTCAGCATGACCTTGTCAGAAAGAGATAACAGAACCAGTTTAAACCAGCTGTACTCAGTTTCTCTGAAGGAATAACCCAAACGTCACGAAACCTTCTGCTTGTTTCTTTCACACAGAGAGACTTACAGAACCCTCTTGAATTAATCAGAATAGGAAAAATCTCTACACATCAGATCAATACTTTCTGCACTAAGAAATACAGTATTTTAGTTTGGAACTGGCCCTAACCCATCTGGTTAGCCCCTGTGAGAACAGAATCCTGGAATAGATAGATAGACCTTCAGTCTGATCCAGCAGGGCTCTCCTTGTGCTAGTTGCACTGGAATAAAGCTTCCATTGGTGCAAATGGGATCTGCCACAGCATGGGTTTAACTTCCCATTCACCCAAGATACGGATTCAGCTTGCTAATTGCATACATCAGGGGTGGGGAACCCATGGTCTTCCAAACACTGCTGTTCTCTTCTGGCTAAGCGTTAATAATAATAATAATAATAATAATAATAAATTTTTATTTATACCCCGCCCTCCCTAGTCAAAAACCGGGCTCAGGGCGGCTGACACCAACAGAATTTCAATAAAACATAAAAACAATTAATTAAAATACAGATTAAAATACAGTATTAAAATTAAAGTGCAGCCTCATTTCAAGTAGGCCATAAATCCAAGCCATGAGGGAGAAAAACACAGGGGTCAGGCTGAGTCTAACCCAAAGGCCAGGCGGAACAGCTCTGTCTTGCAGGCCCTGCGGAAAGATGACAAATCCCGCAGGGCCCTGGTCTCCTGGGAAAGAGCGTTCCACCAGGTTGGGGCCAGTACTGAAACGGCCCTGGCTCTAGTAGAGGCCAATCTAGCCATCTTATGACTCGGGATCTCCAGAATATTATTATTTGTTAAAATAGTTGAAAATAATAATAATGGAAAGCCAAACTGAATACCTGTATTTGAGACTTCACATTCATAAATGGCCCCGGTCAAACGGCTTATATACTCAGTAAGTGCCAGGGCAAAATAAAACATTTACATCCTCAATGGATTTTGCTGAGAGCAGCTGTTTCTGTTGTTGTTGTTGTTGTTGTTGTTGTTGTTGTTGTTGTTGTTGTTGACGATGATGATGATGATGTTGATGTCACCACTTTAAAGTTATTTGAGCCTCTTTTTGTTCTGCATTGCACTTTTGGCCCTTTCTTACAATGACTTAGTTGGCGGCAGGATAAGGCCCATTGCACTGCTGTAAATGATTAATATTCATCACATGATAATGAAAATACATAATAATTATGACAAACACACCATCTCATTAAAACGAGAGGGGATGAAATCCTTGTGAATTTTTCATCCGAAAAATAAGGAACGTTACATTAATAAGAGTTAATTGTATCATTAAATATTTACAATTACTTCCCATAGTAGATTTTATTTTTATTTAATATATTTCATTTCTAAATATGTTTAGCACTTTTATGAGAGTTGTCCATAAAAAACACATCAACTTATGGAGCAAAAGAAGTATTAGCTTAATGTATTCATCATGTATATATTTTGCCACATTTTCTGTTTTATTTATCTTTAAGGGAATCTAACAATCCTTTTTATTTTATTAAAATTTATATATCTATATTCTCTTGAAATAAATATTTCATACCATTGCTAATGCATCATATACAAAATATTTATTTAATAGAAAGTATGAATCACTTGGTGTGCATTTGGCTTTAATAATTTATACTTACCTTCATGCAATATTTTCACAGGAAATTATGATTAACGTTAAGAATCTGACTTTAACTGACAGCGGCTGGGCAATGAAGAGGGAATGCTAAAAACCAGCAAACCATTATGTTTCGGTTCAACCCACAGTGGCCTCCCCATAGAAGACAGCGCTGCATTCAGGGGCTCTAGCAGGGTGAGCCTGAGACGTTTTCCTGCCTGAGGCAAATGACAAAATTGTGCTCTTCTTTCTTGTGCAAAAGCCAACTCAACCAGGGAAGCAGGCCCATTTAAGGGGGGTCCAAAGCCATATATATCTCAACCAAAAGAGAGAGAAGCCCCCAGGGCCTACGATTCAAAGTTACCCCAAAATGCAGAACTACTTATTGTAGTGAGGAACACAACATGGGCATAGCTGTCAACTTTCGGATTGAAAATAAGGGATTAGCAGCAGCCTCATCTGTCCCGGGGACAGTCTACGGTATAATAATAATAATAATAATAATAATAATAATAATAATAATAATAATATATTATTTATACCCCGCCCATCTGGCTGGGTTTCCCCAGCCACTCTGGGCGGCTTCCAACAGAAAAGAAAAATGAAATAAAATAAAGAAACAGAAAAATGAAATAAAATAATCTATTAAACATTAAAAGCCTCCCTAAACAGGGCTGCCTTCAGATGTCTTCTAAAAATCTGGTAGCTGTTTTTCTCTTTGACATCTGATGGGAGGGTGTTCCACAGGTATATCTAACTATCCAGGATAGCAGCGGGAAACGGCGCTGGAATAAGGGAATTTCCAGCAAAAAAAGGGAAGGCTGACAGCTGTGGCTTGGAATAAGGGAGTTTCCTGCAAAAAAAAAAAAAAAAAGGGAGGGTTGACAGCTATGCATGGGTATTGTTAGGTACCAAAGCAAGACAATATTATTGCCCTTTACCCAGATTTTCCCCTGGGCAAATTAAGATAGTTGGGAGGGGTCATCACACAGGCTGAACAAATAAGACAGGCATGGTCCTGGCAAAAAAGGAGGGTATTTCACTATGACTATAGCACTGAATCATTAGGATGAAAAAGAATGATGAGGTGTGTTATTGCTAAATTAAAGTACATTTCACTGAAATGGGTTAACATCCTTCATGTGGCCATACACTGTAGGCAAGCATGGCTTCTTCAGCAAAGGAATGACTAGAAAGGAGGAAATGAGTAATGTGTGATACCCATATTTTGGGGGAAATCCTGCACAAACGCTGGCCCCTTTAAACCAGTTTTTCTATTCTATGCAGTGCCTTAGGTGAGGTTAACAGAATAACAAGACTAATACCAATAAAACTGTTTTTGAGAAATAGGGAGGAGGAGAGTTCTCATGATAGAAAAACCCACAAACTGGGTTACCAGCTCAATTCTGGAGTGGTGATAACGGGCAAAAACGAACAGATTCTGCCTTTCTTGGAAGTTATTCCTGTGCAAGTCACTTCCTGTAAAGGTGTGATCTTTCTAAAAAAAAAGAAAAGAAAGAAAAACATTGCAGAGGAAATTCTGCTCTATAATTACACAAAAGTACCTGTAGGCATTTGCAGGAATGCAGCTTGTTGAGCCTGGAACACATCCTTGGACTTTTCAGTGGTGAAAGCTTTTCTCCCCACCTAATTCAGGGGTGGGAGAACCCTTTTCTATCTGAGGGGCACATTCTTTCATGGGGAACCTTCTGAGACCCATGTTCTAATACCCTGTTTCTCCGAAAATAAGACGTAGCCATAAAATAAGCCGTAGCAGGACTTTTAAGCATCCAAGGAATATAAGCCATGCCCCGAAAATAAGACATAGTAATAGGCGCAGCAGCTATGCCAGCTGTGGCAGGAGGAGGAGGAAAAAAAAATAAGACATCCCCTGAAAATGAGTCATAGTGTTTTTTTTTGGAGGAAAAATAAATATAAGACGGTGTCTTATTTTTGGAGAAACACGGGTAGTGGGCATGACCTGAGGCAAGAGTGATTGAAGCAATGGTTACAGGTAGGTAGCCGTGTTGGTCTGAGTCGAAGCAAAATAAAAAAATTCCTTCATTAGCACCTTAAAGACCAACTAAGTTTTTATTTTGGTATGAGCTTTCGTGTGCATGCACACTTCGTCAGATACACTGAAACAGAATCCACCAGACCCTTATGTATATTCAGAGCGTGGGGAGTGGGGGTGATGGGAATGGGTGATGGGCTGATGGGAGTAGTAAACCTGTAGATGGCTGTTAATGACTGTTGATGACTGCAGTTGGTCCTGGGGGAAAAAAGCAAGGGCTGAGGCGCTAAAGAAAGCTTGATCATGCATAATGAGATAAGAATCCAATGTCTTTATTCATCCCAGGTGGCTCCATGGTTTTAAGCTTGGTAATGAGTTCCAATTCAGAAATGTGTCTCTTACCTTTGCATAGCGGGCTGCATGATTCCCATAGAGAGGTCCACACACAACTCTCTCTCCATCCTCCCACCAGGCAAGGGAGAACATTATCACACATTAAGGGCTCCTTCCATCCAGGCAAAAGCATTCAAGGAGGGTGCAGAGTGGGGGTATGTCCTGAAAAGAAGAGTACCTGGCCTGGAAAGGAAGTGTATCCTGGAAAGTGTGTGGTTTAAAGGACCACATCCAGCCCTTAGCCGGAAGCCCCCAACCTTCATGGAAGGGACGCCAACTTGAATAAAATATTGGGAGGGGGCTGGTAAGCACCACCCCACATAATCGATCACACGACGCAGCGTACACATGCTATTTGAATGGCAATGTCCATCAACTAGGGGCAGGCTTGCCCCCCTCAAATATTTTATTGGGGGGGTGTGTCAAAGGGACCCTGGCCCCTAGAAGTTGGCTCCTATGTTTCCCGGTCTTACCCTTTTGTCATTGGGTTCAATTTTTCTGGCCTTGGAGCCATACACAAAAATCCCAGGGAAGTCAACAGAGGCAAATTGAGCCTTTCTATCGTCAACATTAAAAGTTCAAGAAAGGAAAGGAAAGCCATCTTGTTTCCTCTGTGTCCTTAACTTCAAATTATGAGGATACGACACGAGGAAGAACGAACTCAGGCGGTCACATTTTGACCAAGCTCACTACATATGCCATTTTGATTTCATACCCGTGGCTCGGGCTATTGACATGTAATGATTTGGACGTAAATCACATGGTTTGATGGCCAGGGAAGTTATAGGGCATTTTATGCAAAGCAATAATATATAGAAAAAAGTCTATTGAACTAATCACCGGTTAATCTGACACTTAATGGAATAAGTAATGCCAAGTATGACATGAGGGCAGCGTTAAGCTTTAATCAATTCTGCTTGGGTCAAAGGTGCTGGTTTTGCTGATGGCAGGAGACAGAAGATGGAGAACCTTGACAGAAGAGTCCCTGCACTTCATTATCCCAGGTGAGCAAATGGCTGCTCTCAGGCAAACTGTGAACTTAATGACTAGAGCATGTGAGAGTATTATTAATTTTGTTATTATTTTGCCGCTGCTGTGTTTTGTTTTTGTTTTTAATGAAGTGGGTGACTCGTGATCTCTTTGAAGACACCTTCACCTGGAGTTGGCAGACTTAATCGGAGTTAAGGATGCAGCAGGAACCTCAGGATCTCACCTGTCGCTGGCCTTTCAGTAAGATCTGCCTCACCTGCTGATCACTAGCCATGCTTATGGGCTCATCTCTAATGCCTTCACACGGTACTTGCATACACACGAAATGGTCAGAGCAAGAGAGGAGGAATCACAAGGACAAGCTTTTAGGTTGTAAGGCAGGGCAAGTGCCCTGTGTGCAGCTATGTAGGGCTCATGATTCCAGACAAAATCACCGTACTTTTACGTGTATTAGATGAGGGTTTTTTAACTTAAAAATAAGGTTAAAAATTTGGGCTCGTCTTATACATGGATAGTGCATGGGGACGACGACGTGTGATTGGCTGCTGCCGTGAGCCGGAGATTGTCAGTGGATATTGGGCATGCTATTGGTGGCTGCGGCAAGGGCTGTTGTTGATTGGCTGCTGCGTCAATTGGGTGGGCGATTGGCAGCTTCTGCCAGCGAGGGGACAGACGGGAAGCGGCTATTGTGACATGTGCGAGTGTCAGCGGGTGAGCAATTTTCTGCAATCCCTCCCCCACATTTTTTTAATTTGTAGTCCCCAAAAATAGGGGGCCTCTTATATCATGGGGGCATGTTATACACAGAAAAATACGGCATTATAATTTTATTATTTATTTTATTCATTTATTAATTTGGCATGCCACCCTTCATCCAAAGATCACATGGCAATTCACAACCTAAATATACAAAATCAGAACATAAAATGCATAAAAAAGGAAGAACAAACTAATAACTATCCCCCAACACACATTTAAAGGGCATAGAATATTCATCACCCAAAGGCCTAGTTATACAGAAACGTTTTTGCCTGGCACCTAAAGTCATATAACGATGATGCCAGGTGAGCCTACCTTGGGGAAAAGTATTCCACAAATGGGGAGCCACCTCAGAAAAGGCCCCTTCTTGTGTTGCCACCCTCCAGACCTCTTGGGGAGGAGGCACATAAAGAAAGGCCTCACATGATGATTGGGGAGTTTGGGTAGGTTCCTATGGAGAGAGCCATTTAAGGCTTTATAGGTCAAAACCAGCACTTTGAATAGGGCCTGGAAACTAATTGGCAGCCAGTGCAGTTGGGTCAGGATCAGTGTAAGACGCTCTAATTGTCTTGTCTCAGTGAGCAACCTGGCCACTGAATTATGCACCAGCTAAAGTTTTGCCCCGAATGTGTGGATAAAAAAAATGAATGTTAAACCTCACTACAACAACCAACAAATTCCTAGGATGGCAATCCTTAACTGAACTTGGAATGGATGAATCTGTCAATTTCTGCTTCTCTCGGTTTCTCAGTTTTCCAATATTAAATTCAATTAACCTCATTTCTGTATCAATTTGCTCATTTTAGTTTTTGGGTTTTTTTAATGCATGAAAGGCCATACACATTTTTCATGGTCATTCCTCCCAACACAGACATATTTGTATGTAATTTTGCCTAATATAAACTTTTTTTGCAAGCAGATATTCCTTTATAGAACGCACCTTTTGTATCCCCACCCCAACTAATATGTATCTCCTCGCCCCCATCTTTCCCTAATACGATTTTTTTTATTGGAGAATTACATTGAATAATTTGCAGAAGTGTGAATTTTGAAGAATACCTGCAATTCAGTTCACGCAATGGTTTGAGAAATGTAAACCAGGTAAGTTCACATTAACTGAACAAACTTCTCTCTGATCCTTCTTAGAGAGCAAGGCCCACTGAATGTAGCGAGACTTCTGAGCAAACATGCCGAGTACTTTGTGCTTTCGAGATCTTATTATAGCTACAGATATGCCAGCTGGCACACAGAACACAAACCTTAGATGAACTCCAAAAGGCATCAGTCAGAGTAGTGAGTTAGGGTGTGGTTGGGTTAGAAAATATTTGCTGTGTGTTTATTACTCTTGAATAGATCCCCCCCCCGACAGGTGTCTATGAGGTGGTTCTAATCATTTGGTTCATAAGAATATGCCACTCATATAAAGTAATAAAGCCTTGGCTAAGGCTATTCTGCCCTAGCATCGAGACATGAATATGATGCAACGCTCTGCCTTCATCTAACTAATACATATTGACAGCACTGCACATTGTACCGTTGCAAGCACTCCTTCCAGCCCCTGTAGAAGAAAGTAGCGAGAAATGTCAAGAACCAGCCATTAAATGTCTTGATAGCTTTACAAAGTGCAAAGCTCACCTTATTTTTCCATAACTTGTTTCGTCATATTGTAACAAAATGCTATTTGCGCAGTCAGGCAAATAGGAACCCCGCAGTCAGGCAAATAACAGGAGAACCCTGTTATTGCTGCCGCAATGGGGGTGGGGGGTCACCGCCCCCCACACCCCGTCCATTTATGTAAATGACTAAAGGATTCCGCCCAAGGCCTGCATCCGCCAAGTTGTGATGAATTGCTACGGGAAAGGAGAAACCTGCCAATGGAGGGAAATTCCTTTCCAGCCCTTCAACAGCAGCCTTGTCGTAGCAGCGCCTGCGTACCTGTGGAGAAGAGGTTAACCTGCAAAAGAAGATTTAATTGAGGGAGTGGAGGGTGGGAAAGCTCTGAATCCGTCGGCTGCTTCCCAAGAATGGCTCTACTTCCACCGTGTGCAAGGTACGGCTACCTGTTCCTACCTGGCCAATTCCCCCGGCACGCCTCCCTGAGCTGGATTGGACGGCTAACTGAGTGGGTGGAGAACACCAGTATCCAGCCCCAGGTAGGCAGTGCCGGCTTCCAAACTTCCAGGGCTGCCTCAGGGATCCCAGGGGGCTGCGCGCGACTGCGCAAAATGTGCCTCCCCTTTATGTGGGGAACGGTCATTCTGTTATGTATTGGAATTCCCACGCTGGTCACCAGGGGTATTGTGTATATAGTTTTCACTCAGGTCCATGTCAGTTAATTTAGGTGGGAAACAAGGCCAGCTCTATGGCCAGGCTGGGTGGCGCAGGGTGCCACGGCGCCGACCCGCTCGGGGGGGCACCACGCAGCCACGCCTGCCCGCCCGTCGGCCGCTCCACCGCACAGCAAGCCCGCCCGCCTGTCGCGCAGCAGCACCCTCGGCGACCGTGCTGCGCGCTGAGCCCACCCGCCCGTCGCGCTGGAAAACGGGGCGACGGAGGGAACCGTCGCACCACAGCGCCAGAGCGCCAGAGGTGCTTGAGACGACCCTGGTGGGAAACCCTGGGCTGCTGCTGTTACAATGTTGACAGCCGGCTACCTATAAAAGCAGGCCGGCTGAGCTGTTCAGTTCAGTTCCAGCTTACAGTGGTACCTCTGGATGCGAATGGGATCTGTTCCGGAGCCCCGTTCGCATCCAGAGCAGTACGGAACCTGAAGTGCCAAATCTGTGCATGCTTGCTGTGCGATTTGGCACTTCTGCGCATGCGCATGACGTCATTCGGCGTGTTTGTGCATGTGCGAATCACCGAACCCGGAAGTAACCTGTTCCGGCACTTCCGGGTTCGGTGAGTTTGTAACCCATGATGTACGCAACCTACAGCGAACATAACTAGAGGTATGACTGTACTTATAAAGAACCACTTGGAGAAATCTCTGTGTCGTCTGATATGTCCACCCACTACTTAATAATTTTGGGTTTTTTTTTTTTTTTAAAGGCTTCCTTCATTTTCTGATTTACAAGTTTCAGGATGGTGCTGTGGAACTCGCTTTAATTAATCCACTTACCTGCCCTTCCACACTGGCTATAAACACAGAAGGAAGTTTCTGCATTTGGGCCATCATCTTCACTGATATCTACATATGTGCAGCCCTGACCTCACCACCCTGCCCCACACCAGTCCTGCAGATGCAACTATTCACAGCACGGTAATCGTTCCCACAGTGGTCAATGGCATTTACTACCTTACAAGTGTGCACAGGTTTGACATTTCTATCTGACCCTCCAAGTGTCCCTATTTTCCAGGGACAGTCCTGGATTTACAGAAGCTGTCCCAGTTTCTGATTTGATCCCAGAATGTCCCACCTTTCCTTAGGATGTCCCTATTTTCATTTGGGAAATGTTGGAAGTTCTGAAACCCCTGAGCCAAGGAGATGGTAACTAATTATACAACCTTTAGAAGCCTTCTGAAGGCAGCCCTGTATAGGGAAGTTTTTTAAAAAAATGTTTAATAATAATAATAATAATAATAATAATAAATTTATACCCTACCCATCTGGCTGGGTTTCTCCAGCTGATCTGGGCGGCTCCCAAAAGAATATTAAAAACACGATAAACCATCAAACATTAAAAACTTCCCTAAACAGGGCTGCCTTCAGATGCCTTCTAAAAGTCAGGTAGTTGTTTATTTCCTTGACATCTGATGGGAGGATGTTCCACAGGGCAGGCACCACTACCGAGAAGGCCCTCTGCCTGGTTTAATGTTTTATCATGTTTTTATAATGTTGTAAGCTGTCCAGGGTGGCTGGGGCAACCCAGTCAAATGGGCATGGTAATAATAATAATAATAATAATAATAATAATAATAATAATAATTGAATAGGATGCCCCTATTTTCATCAGAGAAATGTTGGAGGGTATGTTTTATATGTAATGCTGCAATGCTATACCCACTTCCTTGAGTTTAAAGCCTGTGGAACTCAATGAAACTTACCTCTGCATAATATGGCATTTTGGCATAAAGGCCCTGAGAAAATAAATGATAGATAAATAAATGATAAATAAATGATTTATTTATTTTCTTCACTAGTGGGGTGGGGTGTGTGGGGAATCTGAACAAATAATTGAAAATAACAGAAAATACGTTTCAGAGAGTATATTAGGCAGTATACTTTTTCGTGTTCTATAATTAGGATTACAGTAACATCTGTGAAAACTCAACTGTCACTTCAATTTGGGCTCATTCAGATATTTCTTTTTCTCATGCCCAATTGGTGTTTTAAAAATAAAGTCCTAATTAACAAGATCTATCATGCCAAATTTTTCTTGCCCTTGCTAAAGCCCGTGACAAAAAAATACATTGGTTAATTAATAGCTAACAAAAATATTATGCTGAAATGTTGTGTACTGGCTGGTTGGATTGTTGGTGTTCACGTGTTTACAGGAGAGGGAAATCGTTAAGAAACTGTACATATTCTTGTTAATTTAATAAAATATAAAACTTCAAGAAGTTTTAAGAGGCTCCAATCAAGTTTCCATCTCAGAATTCTAAATTTTCTTGTCACAGAAGCAACATTCATTGTGTTTCCATTTCCTCCCTTTTTTCTTCCGTTTGGTAGATTAACTAAAACTAAACTCATGTCAGGAGTTCTTGAACATTTCCTTCATGAACATCTTCCTCTTTAAAGCTTAAAGCAGTTTTGTTTTCTTGTTCCTAACTTCAAACACTATGCTGAAGTCAGATTAACTTCTCTTGAGATTGCTTGGGACGTTGCTCTGTAGGCCTCCTCCCTGGAGCTGTGGTGAAGGTGGCCTTAATTTAAAATACGTTTGTGGTTTCGAGTTATCCATATCACCTTGGAGCAGGAATAGCCAATATGGTGCCCATTAGGAATTTTTGAACTTGCAATGCCCACCACCCCAATAGAAAACTGTAGTCCTAACAACTTCTGGAGGGAATACTACTCCAACTTTGGAGAGGAACAATCAACATCAACATTACTCAGGGACATAGAATCATAAAATCATAGAGTTGGAAGAGACCACAAGGGCCATCCAGTCCAACCCCCTGCCAAGCAGGAAACACCATCAAAGCATTCTTGGCATATGGCTGTCAAGCCTCTGCTTAAAGACCTCCAAAGAAGGAGACTCCACCACATGGCTTGAGGAAATATGTGCTGATGTTGGTGGGAGAGCAGTGTTTCTGATGCATTGATGCTCCCTCCCCTCTTCAAGTCTAGTAAGGGCTGAGAATAGTGGATGATGTATTTCCTGTGCTTCACTTGGTTTTAGCAAGAGACAGCAAGGGAAAGAATAGGCCAGAAATAGCGTCTGGGACAGACGGTGGAAGCAGGCTAGTGTAGTTGTGGCATAGGGATGCAAGGTGTTGTTGTTGGTCATGGCTAGAGACCTGCTGGCCTGATTGGGCCAATGGCTGGTGTCATATGGTTCGGGACTACATTACCTTGAGGACAATGGCTTCCTATTGTTTCTACTCCATTACTGCTATCTTCTTCAGAAGGCATTCTTTTGATTCTCTACCTACTGAGGTGAGGTGGTTGAGGTGAGGCCTTTTTTCAGGTGTATCACTCAGACTAAGGAAGCTCACCTAACACTGAACGGGTTTCTTTTTCATACCAGGTGGAGCGCTTTTACCTTAAATACAAAACTTAATATCAAATATATTTTCCTCTTCTTTTGTCCAAACTAAGACTTTGATCTAAATATGACAAAAACATAAATAGAAGTGGTGGGGAAGAATAGAGAAAGAGAAAGAGAAAAAGAAAGAAATAGAAATAGAAAAGAGGTTGAGAGAGAGAGAGAGAGAGAGAGAGAGAGAGAGAGAGAGAATCAGAAGCTAAGGGACTTCCGATTCTTTGTCAGCTAAATATAAACAATATTCGTTTCATCCGCTCCAATACAACACTCAACAAAGCCACTTTCTATATTGTTTAATTTCTGAATGAGAGTTAAGGAGTTGATTTTGTCAAACATGACTTTCTAAACTGTCCCTTTTTGTTAAACTGATGCTGTTGAAGTATACCTGAATATTTGTAAAAGAGAAACAGTGGTGTGTGCGTGAGTGTCCTGGCATAAAGCAGAGACACTGCTTGTCATTTTATTCATTTTTGCATATCTTATCACTCCTCCTTCTCTTGCTTCTTGGAGGGCAATAAGACAACCCAGATGCCAAGCTATGGAACATGTTCTTCTGACACGAGCATCTGGCTCCTTGGCAATCTCATTGAATTGACATGCTGGCAGCTTTGCTGTTGTATCCTCATACGTCGGTATATAAGAAAATTGCAGATGGGCTCTCTTCTCGGATTAATATATTTTTAAAAAATCATCCTGACCTTCACTAAGCAAAAAAATGTGTTGGGCTTGTGTGTCTGTGAATGAGATCTCAGACCATTACGAGAATATTTAGCAGTTCAAATTTCCAAGTGTTTTCTGAGGTGATGCCAGAATCTTTTACCGCAAAACCTTTAAGTAATAAGTCCTCCCAAGTCCAAGATACAAAAAAATTAGCATGAATAAAATACATTATTAGAGAAAATTAACTCTTTCTCTTGCAGCTGCTTATTTTGAAGCTTGCAATCTGTTGCAGGGGGGAAAATGAGACCTTATAGATATTTCAGCACAGGGCTGAAAGTTCTCCATGGAGCTTTGTGGCGACAATAAGTGATTGCGGTGGGCAAAAGGGCAGAGAGGCAAAGCGTCCTTGTACATTTCAGGGGAGGGAAGTTGTAGCAGTTTCCTGGGGCCTCATGGCTTGCCAGCAAAAGTTGCAATGACTTTATTTCTTTCTTGCATAGTTTTGGTGCTGCTGCAGCCAGGAAGCATCAGAATTCTTCTTGACAACCTAGATGCTTCCATTTCCCCTTGCAATGTCTCTCTTGGAAGGACACTACATTTAGTTCAGGAGTTGCATTGCTGGTTAACAGCAACAGGAAGGTGAAAGTCAGGACAAGGGAGCCTTCTGAACTTGTGGGAGATCAGGGTTCTTTAGTGCATGGAAAATTCAGGAGGTTCCCAGCAACACAAATTGGAAGGTGATGAGAACAACAACAGGGGATGGAACCATACTCATCCCCTTTGTCCTTTTCATAGGTTCAAGGGGATGAGAATGGTTCCATACCCTGTTGTTGTTCTCATCACCTTCCAATTTGTGTGCCGTGACAAAAAGGTTTATCTTCTATCAGTAATTCAATCTGTTTTGGATCTGCTTTGTGGTGTTCCAATTTGATTTGTTACTTGGTTCCAAATTTGATCTGTTGAGAATTTTTAAATCACCGTAACTCCCTACTCTTTTTACAAAAGTGGAAGAAGTCTTCAGGCAAATGAGCCCCTCCGGAGTAGATAGGTGCAGCGGTTTACCCTCAAGGCCAGATTTTACCATTTTGAGGTAGGAAAACAGAAATCGCATTCCTTCCCTTAGTTATTTCAAATCTGCAGACATAAAAGTAAACAACTTGCCAACATTCAGACAAATAGTCCAGGCGCTTTCGTACTAGCTGTTTTTACCTTGGTTATAAAAAAACTGGAAAAGTCAAAGCTTTTTCCTCATGACACTCCCTCTTTCCCGGAAGTACTTTCTGTGAAGAGTGAGCGAGTGAGCGAGTGAGTGGGCACTATGCTTTTTAATGGTTTGGAAAAAAATATGTTTGTGGGGGGAAAACAGGCTGTTTGAATAGTCTAACTCACTGCTTACACCCTGTTTTCACAGCCAAAACTCAGAGGTGAATGAAGACCCACCAGAAGTGAAAATGGAGTGTGCTACATACCTCAGCCAGTGATTTCTTCCTGAAGCCCCCTTTAGTTCATTGTGGGGAGAAACCCCCAGCTATGAACATTCTCTAGACTAGGTATAACAACTTTTGGAAGTCTTCCACAATGGTTGTTGGGAAAGGTTGACACACAGTATTTATTCAAACCATGTGTAAAAAGCTGTGTTGTACAGACTCCATATCCACGAATGTTTATTGTGGAGGACTTGCAGGCTTTTAAAAGTTGGCACCAATTAAGAATATTGAGACATGATTAATTAAACTACTCACTCTCTGACCTTTCCCCTCCTCTATCTCCCAGCAATTTACCACAGCAGAAACTCAGATAGCTATACAACTACTCCCCAATGGCTATATGGAAGACAGCCAAGCCTATTGAACCAAAGTTGGTCCGATGAGCATGCTCTGAGTCTACAGGGAAGTGTGGAGAAAACACCTCGGAATTAGTGGGAAGCTTTTTAAAAAAATTAATTTATTTAATTTATTGTTTTTGTTTTGTATGATTTGTTATTTATGTATATATGTTTGTATGGGAAATTAATAAATATTTATTAAAATAATTTTTTTTATTCCTCCTGAAACCATTATTAAGATATGACCGACAGAGGTTTCTTGTCTGAGGCTTTTGCAATAAATTATACCACTGCATAATTGCAATATATCGCCCTTCACCACTTATCCCCCACTTTTGTTCCAAGAACAACATGAAATAGCATGAAAGAGAAATTTTAAAATCAGCATAAAAAGGAAGGAAGCATAGCCTGCAATCTAGTAAACCGCTGAAGCCAACGGCATTTTAACAGCTTGATTGCATACAGGATTGTAGCCACAAATGGTCTGGAATTGTGCAACTGTCAGAAGTTAAGCACTCTTCAAAAGAGTTAAGCTTGCATGTGTAAAGCATTTATTTATTTATTTATTTATTTATTTATTTATTTATTTATTTATGAGGATTTATATACCACTTAATCATTCATAACCTCTCAGTAGAAATGTGATCATATAATGATTTTCTCCCATACATGAAGCTGTGCAAAAGGCGATTAAAGCAAACATAATTAAAGCAACTATGGGGTGTGGGTGGGATGGAACATGCCATAATTATTTCATTCTTTCAACCAAAGCTCCAGAGCTCTAGCAACTTGGCCTGGTATAAATTTATCTTCTTCCAACCAAGCATTTCTTCCATGGCTGAAAATACTCTTTCCATCAGACAATGCATCATCTGTCAGATGAAGGGAACTTTTGCTTACAAACCATGAGCTATATTGTTTCAAGTTTCATTCACATCCATGAAGGTGCCACTCCCCCAACCTTTGTGCCCACATACACCTCTGTCTTTTATATGTTTCTATCATATAGAAAAAGAGGTGCTGGAACTCACCATGACTTCCTACTCTTTTAATGGCAATGGCACCCATCTGAGAGGTGCTGGAACTGATTTCTGGTGAGTTCCGGCTGGAAAAAAAAGCCCTGGTTTCTATACATATAGAAATTGGTGGCAATGTGGGGGAAGAATTGTATGCCAGGATACTGCCTCAAATTTCATCCCATCTTTTGGGGGCAGCAGCTGGGGAGGGGGAGGGGGAGCTAATGGGGTTGCAAACAGATCTCCCTCCCAGAAGCAGTTAACATGGAACTGAGCCCTAAAATTCTAGATTCCGCTAGATTTCCAGAAGTGACTTTTTACATCATGCACATTTTGCATAAAATGCAAATATATATATATATATATATATATATATATATATATATATATATATATATATAAAAATCAGGTAAATAGCAGAAACACAGAAAAAGTGCTGTCTGAATGCAACCTAGGAAGACATTAATAAAAGATGACAGGAAATATAAAATAAGAGTGGCAAACAGGAAGGAGGGGGCTGAGTTCAGGCCCGAGTTGCTATAGGCCAAAGATCTTTTTTCTAAAACGAAAATGGACACCATCTAATCCTTAGTGTAGATTCCTTTATTATAAGACCTTCTGTTCCACAAAGGCTGAGGTGAGATGAGCAACAGAAGCAAGTGATGCTCTGGAATCTTATTCCTTGAGGGAAGGGAAGGAGGGAAGTATGTTGGCATTCTCAGTCGCATGGAGGGTTCAGGGATGTTAATCACAACTCCTTTTATCAGACAGCTTTATTAAGATCAATTTTTTTGTTGCCAAATTAGAGTGGACCTAGAGCGAACTTCCCAGCAGTTATTAACACAAGTCCATGTTTGCTGGAAGGATCGGGGTGTGATCGCATGAACCGCCATAGCTGGGAGTTAGACAATATCTATATCATTTTTCACAGCTTTGTCATTAGCTGGTAATGATTTGATTATTTTGCAGATGAATCACAGTATAAATCTCTTTCACAAACACTACCTCCAAGTATTAATCAAAACCATTAAGGCAAAGCAGTCAGTGCAAATTAAAAAATTTGCATGTCTAAATTAAAAATTACAGTAATACATCATAAATAAATCTTTTAAATTCTCTATGGCCTCTGTGAACATCCCCTTTTTGTGCCTATAATGAGCCCATGAATGCGAGATTTCCCCTTCTTTTTTTAATCATGATGTAATTGAATTTTAAAGGTAGAATTCAGTTCTTTCTGTCTGAAGCATACCCTAGACCTTACTGAGGGGTGATTTTTTTTTTTTAATTCCCATCATCCTTCCAAAAGCGAACCAGAGGAGAAGGAAGAGATTCAAAGACAAGTGTGGAAGATTAGAGTTCAGTCCCATCTCACATAATCTTCAGCTTCTTCAATTGCAGCAAAGTAAATATTTGGAAAAGATGATACATCTTAATCAAATATCTTTGAACTGCGAGAAAAATGACTAGTTTTTGTTTTAGGCACTATTTCATTTTAGCACTATTAACACCTTACGTGCAGTTTGGTAAGAGATTAAAGAACTCTCTGTAATAAAAAGCTATCTTTGGCATTCAAATTTTATTATTATTTTGATCTCTAAATACAGTAATCATCTTCAAGCATGAGCATTAATTGTTCTTGATGTCCTTCATATGTCAGGGACAGCATAGTAACTTTTCTTCTGTATCTGGAGCTGAAGTTGCAACTTCAATCTTCAGACCCAGCCAAAGGGGTTCTGCTGCCTGAAGCAAAGGGCAAGAAGTTGCCTCCTCCCAGTCTAGTTCCACGCGCAAAAGCCTCCATTGCACCCTGAGGGCATTGGCCTAGTTTAGTGGGTGTAGGAGAGGCTGCATGGCACACACAGAGAGAGAGCTCTCACCTGCTTCCCCTCAATATTTGCCACCTGGCAGCTTCCTCACTATGTCTCATGGTAGGGCCCGGCCCTGCTGCTTTGTGTGGAATAGAATTATTGTGCCTTCCCCTCAACTACAACCCCTGATTTTGCAGGGAAAATGCAACCTCATTCAGAATGGCTTGAACCCCATCTCTCTGAACATGTAAACAATCTAGCCACAGAATCTTGGCATAGCTGTCAAGTATTCCCTTTCCTCATGAGGAAGCCTATTCAGCATAAGGGAATTTCCCTTAATAAAAGGGAGAACTTGACAGCTATGAACCTTGGTCTGGTCAGGACAGAACTTTCATATTGACCCCCATCCAGATCCATAGCTGCCAAGTTTTCCCTTTTCTCGCGAGGAAGCCTATTCAGCATAAGGGAAAATCCCTTTAAAAAAGGGATAACTTGGCAGCTATGTCCAGATCACCATAGGGGAAGGGCCTATATGGCATCTGTTTTGCATGCAGAAGTTCCCATGTTCAATCCCCAGCATCTTCAGGTAGGGCCTGCCTGAAATCTCTGCCTGAAATCCTGGATAATTGCTACCAGTCATCATAGACAATACTAATCTATATGGGTGAATGGTTTGACTCAGTGTAAGCCTATGTTCCTATCACTGATTCCAGGCAAACTTCCCCTTTCACGTGCTTCCCCATTTCTTTTCTTCTTTAGCATGAAGAAAACTCAAGCTTGCGCAAGCTCCTCATTTGCACTACTCCTGTAATTAACCACAACTAATCCATTTATTTGGGACCCAGGTGGCGCTGTGGTTAAACCACTGAGCCTAGGGCTTGCTGATCAGAAGGTCGGCGGTTCGAATCCCTGCAACGGGGTGAGCTCCCGTTGCTTGGTCCCAGCTCCTGCCAACCTAGCAGTTCGAAAGCACGTCAAAATGCAAGTAGATAAATAGGAACCGCTACAGCGGGAAGGTAAACGGCGTTTCCATGTGCTGCTCTGGTTCGCCAGAAGCGGCTTTGTCATGCTGGCCACATGACCTGGAAGCTATACGCCGGCTCCCTCGGCCAATAATGCGAGATGAGCGCGCAACCCCAGAGTCGGTCACGACTGGACCTAATGGTCAGGGGTCCCTTTACCTTTACCTTTAATCCATTTATTTATTTATTTATTGCAGAAAGAAGCCACCTGTGAATGGGAGTAAGTATGTCATGCTGTCATAGCGTTTGAGTAGTCCTGAGGCGACAGCATTACGGAAAGGCCTACCAGAATTTCTAGCGTTAAAAGGTAAAAATTGTAATAAGGACCCCTGGACGGTTAAGTGCAGTCAAAGGAGATTATGGGGTGAGGCGCTCATCTTGCTTTTCAGGCCGAGGGAGCTGGCGTTTGTCCACAGACAGCTTTCCGGGTCATGTGGCCAGCATGACTAAACAGCTTCTGGTAGAACGGGACACCGTGACGAGTGCCAGAGCGTATGGAAACGCTGTTTACCTTCCCGCCACAGCAGTACTTCTTTATCTACTTGCACTGGTGTGCTTTTGAACTGCTAGGTTGGCAGGAGCTGGGATGGAGCAACGGGAGCTCACCCCGTCGTGCAAATTCGAACCAGTGACCTTCCAATCAACAAGCCCAAGAGGTCCAGTGGTTTAGGCCACAGCGCCACCCATGTCCCTATTTCTAACATTATTCCCCATCCCACACAATAGGCTGGGATGCAAGTATCAGGAGCAGAGACACAACACATGGCACAGCCTGTGGGGCAGAGGTAAATGTTGAAGGGCAGGAGTTCATCAGGAAAGTCCCATGGACTCTACCACAAGGAGGGTGTAAAACCCACTATGACAGCCATAGACCTGGTGTATGCTGGAATTTGGCTGGGGAGACCTGGGTCACATCCTTGATCAGTCTCGATGCATGGAATAAGTTACCTTGGAGTAAGTGCTGCTTACATTTGACTGCAAAACCTCAACTTGAAAAAACCACATAGAGCCTTAACAACACAATCTTCTGCTGGCTGAAATGTAACTTTTAGCCTTTCTTTAGCATCTTACAAAGAGACATTGCCACTGCTAAGCAGTAGTAAGAAACCCATCAAAGGAAGGAGATATCCAGCCTCTTCTTGATGATCGCTGACTTCCTGTATGCTAATATGTCACAAGCAGTGCAATTTGAAAACCTTGCTATCAACCCACTTACTTGCAAAAGCAAAGACATTTATCCAGGCACTCCATGAGATGACATCATTGCTCCTGAAAAAGAAAAGTCTCGGAGCTCCTCTCTCCCCTATCCTGCTTTCTGGCCCACCATTCTACTGGACACAGCATTATTTATGATTCTGTAATTTGAATGAAAGGGAAATCGGCATGAATACAAGTCCTTTAAAACAGATTAAATACCAATTGAGTAACAGTATCACAAGCTCTAATAATAAATATGTTCTTATGTTCTCAGGCCTAATAAAATAAATTATGGCACAAGGGAGGCAGGGAAGCAAATTATGGAATAATGGAAGGACATTGATCTTACTTTTACAACTTTTAGGGACAAGACAGCTGAACTATTTAAAATTTTAAAAGATGATGCTGTTAAGGTGCTACACCCAATATGCCAGCAAGTTTGGAAAACTCAGCAATGGCCAGAGGATTGGAGAAGATCAGTCTACATCCCAATTCCAAAGAAGGGCAGTGCCAAAGAATGCTCCAACTACCGCACAATTGCGCTCATTTCACACGCTAGCAAGGTTATGCTTAAAATTCTACAAGGCAGGCTTAGGCAGTATGTGGACCAAGAACTCCCAGAAGTGCAAGCTGGATTTCGAAAGGGCAGAGGAACCAGAGACCAAATAGCAAACATGCGCTGGATTATGGAGAAAGCTAGAGAGTTCCAGAAAAACGTCTACTTCTGCTTCATTGACTATGCAAAAGCCTTTGACTGTGTCGACCACAGCAAACTATGGCAAGTTCTTAAAGAAATGGGAGTGCCTGATCACCTCATCTGTCTCCTGAGAAATCTCTATGTGGCACAAGAAGCTACAGTTAGAACTGGATATGGAACAACTGAGTGGTTCAAAATTGGGAAAGGAGTACGACAAGGTTGTATATTGTCTCCCTGCTTATTTAACTTATATGCAGAATTCATCATGCGAAAGGCTGGACTAGATGAATCCCAAGCAGGAATTAAGATTGCCGGAAGAAATATCAACAACCTCAGATATGCAGATGACACAACCTTGATGGCAGAAAGTGAGGAGGAATTAAAGAACCTTTTAATGAGGGTGAAAGAGGAGAGCGCAAAATATGGTCTGAAGCTCAACATCAAAAAAACCAAGATCATGGCCACTGGTCCCATCACCTCCTGGCAAATAGAAGGGGAAGAAATGGAGGCAGTGAGAGATTTTACTTTCTTGGGCTCCTTGATCACTGCAGATGGTGACAGCAGTCACGAAATTAAAAGACGCCTGCTTCTTGGGAGAAAAGCAATGACAAACCTAGACAGCATCTTAAAAAGCAGAGACATCACCTTGCCGACAAAGGTCCGTATAGTTAAAGCTATGGTTTTCCCAGTAGTGATGTATGGAAGTGAGAGCTGGACCATAAAGAAGGCTGATCGCCGAAGAATTGATGCTTTTGAATTATGGTGCTGGAGGAGACTCTTGAGAGTCCCATGGACTGCTAGAAGATCAAACCTATCAATTCTTAAGGAAATCAGCCCTGAGTGCTCCCTGGAAGGACAGATCGTGAAGCTGAGGCTCCAATACTTTGGCCACCTCATGAGAAGAGAAGAATCCTTGGAAAAGACTCTGATGTTGGGAAAGATTGAGGGCACTAGGAGAAGGGGACGACAGAGGACGAGATGGTTGGACAGTGTTCTCGAAGCTACGAACATGAGTTTGACCAAACTACGGGAGGCAGTGCAAGACAGGAGTGCCTGGCGTGCTATGGTCCATGGGGTCACGAAGAGTCGGACACGACTAAACGACTAAACAACAAAGGGACAAGTCATTAAGGGTATTCTTATTAAGAAGTGTGATACGACACAGAGGAACACGTTTCCAGAGAGCAAAATATTCACTTTCTGGTTCCCTACTTGTAATAAACATTCAAAAACCATGCAACACACAAGGCCCAATACAGTAGTCACAAAATGTACTGTTCCTGTTTAAGACTGAAAGCGAGAAGTTGGCAATCCCAGCTGGTTGTTTACTACAAGGAAGTAATTACATACTTACTCTGCAAGGTTTGTGTATTTATTTGGTACTGCTGCTTAAAAAGCGATTTTGCATAAACAGCTTCTTCAGTCTGGCCCTCTTGTAGTGGTTGTAGTGCGCCTGTTAAGTGTATATTTAGCACACTCTCGCATTGCGGTGTTCTGCTTTCTTTTCCTGTGGGATTCTCAACTGTAGGCGACACTATTGTGAAGGCTGCATTTCAAAGTCCTCACCTGCTCTGCCGTCTCTGATTTTATGTTACACTTCATGGTATCAGCTTTAGCAATCTCATTCTTTAGCTCTTTCTTTTCATTTACACCTCCTTTGCTCACTTCCTGAAGTTTGACACAATAAAACTCTTTGGTGTGTGGAAACTCTATTTAAATCTTTGCCACTGCTGCGGTTCTTAGAAGAGGAAGGAAAGGCAAAAGTCTAAGAACTGAAATATAGTATTTTGAGGGCTTATAAAAAACATACATAGGAAATAGTATTTGTATATTTATTTCACATTTTAAAAATTGCGTAAAGAATTCCATATACAAATCCAGTCATAAAATGGAAACTGCTAGAAATGCAAGGACCGTTGTATTCATGGTCCACCTCTCTCTTGTGTGTCCATTCATAATTCCATTCTATCCCATTTCTGCATTAATGTGAACTTTTAAAAGTCCATCAAAAATAATTTTTGAATGCATTTTTCCCTCACCAAGCACACATTTCTAAACATATTTTATCCTAAATAAAAAAGTATATTTTGGGAGTAAAGAAATTTTTTTTGCACATTTGCTCAGGAGATGAACTAATCTCCTGTCCATATCTGAAATAAAAAAAATACCAAAAAGGGCTTGTCTTTAGCTCTTTTAAAGGATTCCTTTTCTTTCTTTTCAATTTCAAGTCTGCATTAGTAACAAACAGTAACAATTGAACTCAAGATAGGGTTTAAAACACACACACCCTAATTAAGTACAGGTTAATTAGTCTGAATTATTTGACTATCTGTGTATCTGTGCACAATTCAGACTAAGTTAGCTGTACCATACTTAGTTCCATTGAAACCATTTTTTCACATAAATTTCAATGGGACTTTAGAGTTGTATGTTTAATTAGTGTCTCTCTGCTGGCAGATAACTCTCTGATCCTTCGGCACCTTCTGTTAGCCAAAGAGGAGTAGAACCAATCTTTAGTGATTCCTCCTTTGCCCTGTACTCCCACAAATCTGCTACAGAGAGTTGGGGGGTAGTCTTTTGGAACAGCACAGAAAGTGGTTTTTTTTGGGGGGGGGGAGGAGTCCTAAAGGTCCATCAGCTGGGAGACAGCTGGTAGATACTGCCCAACATAATTTCTTCAATCTGTATACCAAATTGTGTCCGAGTTTCTCAAAGAGCAAAGCAGTTCTAGACCAACAGATCCAAGAGAAAAACAAACAAACAAACAAACAAACAAACAAAAAACAGCAGCTGCTGGAACAACCATTCCCTGCTTATTCTTTAAAAGTGAAATGTGGGTTAGGGGCAATTCTTAAATGATGCAGCAACTCTGCCATGTGGACTAATGACAAAATCTTTTAACATTTTCCCCATACGTCTCTGCAATGAGGACAAAATTGCCAGCACAATGTAAAACTTGTCCTGTTCAAAGTGTTGGCTTTGACCTACTGTATCAAGTCTTGAATGCCTAAGGACCACAACACCTCAAGGACCGCCTCTTTCCAGATGAACCTACTTCGACCATGAGATCACCTACTGAAGCCCTTCTTCGTGTTCCTCCTCTACGAGAGGTCTGGAGGATGGCAACACGAGAACGGGACTTCTCTGCAGTGGCTCCCCACTTGTGGAATGCTCTCCCCAGAGAGGCTCACCTGGTGCCTTCATTATATGCCTTTAGGCGCCAGGCAAAAATGTTCCTCTTTAACCAGGCCTTTGGAATGATTGACATCCAAGGCGCTTTTAAAATGGGGGTGCTATTAGGTTGTTTTTGCTTTTATTTTTATTATGTATTTTGTGTTTATATACTGTGGTTTTATGTTGTAACTTCCCTGAGACGTGCAGGTGTAGGACAGTATAGAAATTTAATAAATAAGAAAATAATAATTTCAGACTTCCTCTAACATAAACAATTAAACCAGTCCTTTCAGTTGAGATCTATGTGATTCAACTCTAGGTCCTGTTCTCTCCTTCCCCCTTCCAGATAATGCAGTTTCTCTGCATGCTCAGTTCTTTGTACCATCCCATGTACAAGGATGGCGGAGCAGAGGTGTTGCAAGGTTGGGGAAACAGATGTATCAGACCCAGGGAGCATTCATCAGTGCTTCTCCTTGGAGCCTGCCATACCCCCTTGTGAACTGAACTCTCCTTCAGTTCTAATAAGTAAGCAACTGTTCTCTGGTGTAAAAATCAATCATGTCCCATAGGGGTATTAGGTATGCCTGGAAACTGGAAAATGAGCACTCTTAAGTAGCATTCTGATGCAACTTGCACTCTGGTGTTAAGAACATTGATCTTTTTAATCCAATTATTTGAGTTTAAGGAAGCGAGGTAGTGCCCTTACGTACTGTGTATGTATCTACCTGATTTCCCTCATTCATCAAAAGATTAGAGCAGTTGGGAACAGATTAAACAGACAGAAAATGTATAACATGCAATTAAAACCCAATTAAACCGCAACTGATGTGAAGTATCTGAGTAGTCTACCATATTTACCTGGACTAAGGCAGCATCTTATAGTGGTTAGAGTGTTGGACCAGAACTAAGGAGAGGTGGGTTCAGAAGGGCGGCAACTCAGCAGTACAGCAACTGCTTTGCATGTAGAAGGTGCCAAGTTCAGTTTTCTGAGGTCTCCAGATAGGACCCCTATCTGAAATATTGTAGAATTAGTTGATGACAACCTTATTTCCCCAGTCAGTCATCAAACTCACTGGACAACCCTGGGCCAGCCACTGACTCTCTCAGCCTAAAATACCTCACACAGCTGTGTGGTTAAAAAGGAGACGGAAGCTGACGGAACAGGAGGAACCTAGTGGGTTAAAGGCAGGATTTAAATGTAATAAATAAAACAAATACAGAATAAAATCCAGTTCAAAAATAAAGCATTTACAGCATCCTATATTTGGTACGTCATGCCTTGCCTAAGATAGCAATTCTATGTACGCATCAAGTCCCACTGAACTCAGGGCAGAACTAGACCCCTTTTCTCCACCATAAGTAAGTAAACATGAACAGAATCAAGCTGTCATTGCGGAATGTGAAAGTTGCAGTTAGTTTATTTTTTAAAAAAATCCATTCCCTTTCTGGTTATACTCTGCCTTTCGATCCAGACAGCACTCTTAGTTTATCAAGCTGACGGAAGGCAATTATGGGCTTCATCAGTTATAACCAGAAATTTAGAGACCTTCCTAGTAACTCACCCACATCCTCCAGTCACCATGTGCAGTAAAAGTAAAGGTAAAAAAAGGTAAAGGACCCCTGGGTGGTTAAGTCCAGTCAAAGGCGACTTGGGGTTGTGGCGCCCATCTCTCTTCAGGCCGAGGGAGCTGGCGTTTGTCCACAGACAGCTTTCCGGGACATGTGGCCAGTATGAATAAACTGCTTCTGGTGCAACGGAACACTGTGACAGAAGCCAGAGCGCATGGAAACGTCATTTACCTTCTTGCCACAGCGGTACCTATTTATCTACTTGTACTGGTGTGCTTTCAAACTGCTAGGTTGGCAGGAGCTGGGACAGAGCAACGGGAGCTCACTCCGTCTCAGGGATTCGAACTGCCGACCTTCCGATCGGCAAGCCCAAGAGGCTCAGTGGTTTATACCACCCGTGTCCCTACATCCATGTGCCGTACCACATCCATGATGCACTACAGTAGCCTATTCAGCTTTTGTTTATCCCACTTTTGATCCACAGAGGTCAGGGCACCTTGGAGCTGCACACTTTAGAATAAACATGACAACTAAGCAAGGACGTGAACCAAATCCCCCTCACCAAATCCCAGCATGATACACTAGTCTCCTCCAGAGTTTTGGGGCTACAACTCCCATCAGCTCCTGCCAGACAATGGGAGGGCACCAGTTTGTAGCAGGTTACGATACTTGCCCTTCCGGCATCTTTTCACCTTCAGTGGTGGTTAGGTGAGGTCACTGTGGGCTCTGATGGTCTTTCACCTCATCCCTCCCCCCCTTTAGATGGTTATGTCTATTACGTCACTTACTTTCAACAGTTGGAAACCAATTTTGGGGCACATTCCTATTCATTCTGCTGAGTTCATCCCCAGACTCCTGCCCCAAGTCCTTCCACATTGACACCACTGCCATCCTTGGTGGCTGGGTGTGTGGACAGAACATCTAATGTGTGTACAACAGTACAAGGGAGTGTCGTTATTTTTAAGACAATCTATTGAGGTAATGTTCTGGTAAAGGTAAAGGGACCCCTGACCATTAGGTCCAGTCGTGACCGACTCTGGGGTTGCGCGCTCATCTCGCATTATTGGCCAAGGGAGCCGGTGTATAGCTTCCAGGTCATGTGGCCAGCATGACAAAGCCGCTTCTGGCAAACCAGAACAGCACATGGAAACGCCGTTTACCTTCCCGCTGTAGCGGTTCCTATTTATCTACTTGCATTTTGACGTGCTTTCGAACTGCTAGGTTGGCAGGAGCTGGGACCAAGCAACGGGAGCTCACCCCGTCACAAGGATTCGAGCCGCCGACCTTCTGATCGGCAAGCCCTAGGCTCAGTGGTTTAACCACAGCGCCACCTGGGTCCCTAATGTTCTGGTAAGTCTAGTTAAATCAGAAGGAGTTTATTCTTGGTTATTGGTTCCATCGAGACGACATACTTCATTTTTGATACAGTTCTGCCCAGCTCTCCAGATGCATAATGTCTATAAGTGTGTTATCATGTCTTCTTGTGCTTCTCTGTATATTAATAAATCTACCAGCAGCGAAATCCTTGTTCATCATGAACAGCAGCAATAATAGCAAAATCGCAGGAACAGAAAAGAAATCAAGTGCTGTTATAAATCTGTGAGGAGAAGATTTGCTCATGACTGGATGGGTCCAGCAAGAGTTTAATAATCAGTTACATTCCCCAGGACCTGTTCATTCATGCCTTTGCCTGGTAAAAATTTTATTGAAACACTTTTTACTCACAGATAAAGCATTTCTTCCTTGATCAGATGGGAGATAATAACAGTCTTATTGACTCAAACCAGTCAGTGGGGTTTTAGCATTTTGCTTTTTTTTTTTGCTGTCTGGCTCCTTCACCCAGACTTCACCATATGTTAGTGGGCCTCTAAAATTGTGCTGGCTACAAAATGAATGTGTCCGAGACAGAGACTCTTACACACAGACAGGTGGGAGAAGGTGCTGTGATTTGTGAATGGCTGTTACTGATTTAGATTGCAGAATAGTACGGGTGAAAAGCCATTTTTGCAGAGAGTACACACATTCTGCATCCAAAGACTGATGGAAGTAAGACCTATCTCTGTACGAATGTAGGGTCAACAGAGGATGCCATGGATAGTGTTAAGCCCAGGGGTCCCCAAACTTACCTGGCTTTGGGCCGGATGTCCGCCACGCCGATCACAAGGCGGGCCGGAGGGCGGGGGAGTACACGGCCGGGCACGCCCATGCGCATGTGCAAATGCTATTTCTGGCACACTCCCAACCTGGAAAGCGCCAGAAATAGCTTCTGCGCATGTGCAGGAGCCTCCTCCAACCTGGAAGTACACCGGAAATGACGCTCTTGCGCACGCGCGCAAGCTATTTCCATCGCTTTTCCGGGTTGGAGTGGGCAGCTGCACTGCACCGCACCGGTAAGAGAGGGCGGCAGCAAGGGTTGCCGGGGGCCGCATAAAAGAGCCTCGCGGGCCATATGCGGCCCCCGGGCCGTAGTTTGGGAACCCCTGGTTAAGCCTAATTTGTGTCCTGCATTAGATCTGTATGGGTCGGTCAGCTTACCAGTTGTGCATAACAAAGTGGTAGGGTCTCAACAATAGGAATTAAAGAAGCTTAAAAACATATTGGTAGACCTGATTATGAACCCAATTCTTCCACTGTCGAATAATAAAGTAGGGTGGCCACCAGGGATGGGGGAGGACCTAGATTCAGTTCCCATTTAAAAGCAAACAGACCAAGTTTACCTTTTCCAAAACAGTGCACAAACCAGGGTACCCTTGGGAATTTGCAGTCACCTGAATGTTACAGTGCAGTTCTCCAACCATACAATGTTTACAAAAATGCATGCATCTGGGGGAAGTGTGCATAGAATGGAATATATTAGTGAAAATAACATATAAGAATGTATTATATTAGGGGGAATTGGTTGCAAAAAGTATGTGCATTCATTAAAACTGTGTCTTGTAGAAGAAATTTGCTGTAAAATGCTGGTGAATTTTCATGAGAATTTTAAAAAATAAAGAAATCACAATTTGCAGCAGAAATGTGGGGAACGGAATTTAAGATGGGGGGAAACGAGAAACTTAGGAAACCGAAACTGACAGATTTGTCAATCTTAGTGGCCTTAGCTACTAGTGGTTGCTTAGTGGCCACTTCCACATTGCCCAAAAAGAGATAAAAATAGGATACAAATTTCTGTAAAATTGCATATAATTTAGAAATAATCATTGTATTTTATTTCTGTTTAAATTATATCCCACCCTACTATTAAAGACTGTAATCAGATGACCCATGGGTCTGCTTAATCTGTTGTCCTGGTGCTCTTCAAGGCTCCTGCTTCTTCCAAGACTTGAAAAAGCCACTTCCGCCCTGGAAGTGGAGGTGGAGGTGGAGTTGCAGACAGTCAGGACCTAGATAGCCAGTTAGGGTCCAATGCCTAAGCCAATACCGCTCAACATCCGTAACCAATAAAGTTGTGGCCTTTTCCTGCCCATTAACCTTAATGGATGTCTCTTGTGTCATTATTTCCACGGAGGGTGGGGAGGGACATTGCCATGCAACCCAGTACACAAAATGCCTCTGTCTTTAAGCTTCAATTTATTGGCCTACATCCAATGCCTTCAAGCACTGGTCTAACATCTAAACAACCTCTCCCAGTTTAGATGGAACAGCGCTGGGTGTCACCTGCATATTGATGGCACCTCATTCTAAATCTGCTGATGACAGCTCCCAGTTTTCATATAGATATTAAATAGTATGGGGGGACAAGATGAAACCCTGCAGGACACCACAGGAAAGCTCCCACGGTATTGAACGGTGCCTCCTATAGCTACTTTCTGGAAATAGCTTGGAAGTAGGAGTGGAATCACTGAAGGGCAATGCCCACAACCCCCACATCCCTGAGAAGCTGCTGAAGGTTCAGCAATATCAAAAGACCAGGGCCATCTCAAGCAGGTCGGGCGCCCTGGCGCCGTGGCGTGGAGATCGCTCCGGCACCCCCATCCTGGTGGGCGGGCGCAGCGTGCAGCACCCACCTGCCGGCCCGGTGCCCTGCCACCGTGCACCACCGAGACTACCCCTAGAGCCGGGCCTGCAAAAGACATCAGGAGATCAAGGAGATAAAATGATCAAGGAGAACAAGCAAGGTTGCTCTCCCCACATCTCTCCCCCCACAAATACCATCAGTTACAGTGACCAAGGAGGTTTCAGTGCCATGGCCAGGTCTGAAGCCAGACTCAGTTTTCTCCAAGCATGCCTGAAGTTGGTCACTACCCTATCATGCACAAGGGGATATTCCTCACTGGGGAATAGCTGTTCAACCCTTCTGGGTCCAGGGAAGTCCTCTTAAGGAGTAGACACCCCCCTTCAAGGCAGGTGGTACTTTGCCCTCCTCCAGTGAAGCATCAATTTACTTCCTTGTCGACACCCTATGGCTAGCTCCAAGAAGTCAGGATGGGCAAGCATCAAGGTGGGCAGGTGGTTGGCTGCATTTCTTCAAGCTGGTTGTCCAGATTCACAGGCTGCAATAATTGAAAATGATCCAATATGGATGGGACAGCGCTCTGGACACTTGCATTGAACTTGGTCTAATTGTGGCATCCAACTCCATACAAATCAGAGTCATTTTGTCCCTAAAGTGCTCCAAAAATAGTTGCAGTGGGCTTTCAAGGATGTTAAAGCAATGAACTCTTGGCCAGGTGACAAAAGCCCATTCACCACTTGGAAAAGCTTGGCCAGATGTCTACCTGCTACCACTACCTGGTAGTGGAGAAGTAAACTTTATTTCCTGCTGCCACCACCACAGCAATGCAACTTCACCCATGTTCAGTCAGGTTTCAATAATAATAATAATAATATTTTTTTTATACCCCGCTCATCTGGCTGGGTTTCCTCAGCCACTCTGGGCGCCTTCCAACAGAAGAATAAAATAACCGATTAAAGATTAAAAGCCTCCCTAAACAGGGCTGCCTTCAGATGTCTTCTAAAAGTCTGGTAGTTGTTCTTCTCTTTGACATCTGATGGGAGGGCGTTCCACAGGGCGGGTGCCCACTACTGAGAAGGCCCTCTGCCTGGTTCCCTGCAACTTGGCTTCTCGCAACGAGGGAACCGCCAGAAGGCCCTCAGCACTGGATCTCAGTGTCTGGGCAGAACGATGGGGATGGAGACACTCCTTTAGGTATACTGGACCAAGGCCATTTAGGGCTTTAAAGGTCAGCACCAACACTTTGAATTGTGCTCGGAAATGTACTGGGAGCCAATGTAGATCTTTCAAGACCTATGTGGTCTCGGCGGCTGCTCCCAGTCACCAGTCTAGCTGCTGCATTCTGGATTCACACCATAAAGATTTACACGACCTGCACTCCAGCATCTGACTCTCCTGTTTCATCATACGCAGTTCACTAGAGTACCAAGATGACTGTGTGCTCCACAGCAACGATGAAGGCACTGAGGAGCAATTGTGTCAATAGCTCTATGCAGGTAAAGGTAAAAGTGGTGCTGTGGTCTAAAGCACTGATCCTCTTCGACTTGCTGATCATCAGGTCAGCGGTTCGAATCCGCGTGATGGGGTGAGCTCCTGTTGCTCTGTCCCAGCTCCTGCCAATCTATCCGTTCAAAAGCAAACCGGTGCAAGTAGATAAATAGGTACCGCTGTGGCAGGAAGGTAAATGGTTTTCTGTGTGCTCTGGCACTCGTCACAGTGTCCCATTGCACCAGAAGCTGTTTAGTGATGTTGGCCACATGACCCAAAAAGCTGTCTGTGGACAAGTGCCAGCTCCCTCGGCCTGAAGCAAGATAAGCGCTGCACCCTATAGTCACCTTTGACTGGACTTAACCATTCAGGAGTCCTTTACTTTTTTTTTACCTTTTGCATCAGCCAGGACTTTGGCTAATTGGCATCCAATACCCCTTTCAATGTGTTGGGGGGGAACTATTGGTTTGTTGTTGTTCTTATTTTAATTTCGTTATTTTGTAGTTTTTAATATTGTAATTTGACTGAGATCTAGAGATGGAAGGCAGTATACAAATTTAATAAATAATCATCATCATCTCAGAATTCCATAGCAAGTTGAGAACGTTGATAGGAGTGCCAGCCATAGAACATTCAGGAATTCCTCAGATTCCTAAGTCTCCGAGGGCAGACCTTCTCATTGGGTCCCCCACCTCTGCGGAGTGGAGTAGCTACTCCTTCATTTTTTAAAATTAAATTGCCCTTCAGATATTATCAGTTGCACATGGTATTGTTAAACTGCATCTGGAAAACAAATATTGTTACACAGAGCTGAATCCCATGCATTCACAGATCCCAAACGTGCAGCTGGATCAGTTGCTAATTAGGACTGTGCCATGATCCAAGGTGTTGGCCTTAATTATAAAGCCCCACACAACTTTGGTCTTTAGTTACCTGCAAGGCTGCCTCTGGAGGGGATTGAATTAGGAGCTTCCTGCTTTTAATCATGAGAAAAACTGATGTCTGTGGACCTTTCAAGGGGCAAAATACACCTCAAGACTCAGTAATCACCCAGTGGTCAGCATTTGGTTTTTTTTTGATGATCCATTATTTTCATCTAGTCTCAACAGCTTCTAATCTAACCTCTCTACTTCTACCTTCCTCAGCTTCTCTGTCTGGAGGTGCTCCATTTATATTATTTATATACTGCCAACTCATATAAAATATCAAGGTGGTATATCTTGCTATATAATAAAAAAATTGAGAGTGTCGTCAGACTGCAGTTCCCTTGGCTGCTATCGGGGAGTCATTCGCTTCTTCATCCTCAACCCCTGCTGCTACTGGGGGGAACAAGAGAAAAAAGCCTGCATTTTAAAGATTGCAAATTTCTGCTGGAAGAATATTTGACAGCAAGGTGGCACCAACTGCCCAATTTGTAGTTGAAGCCTGTCATGCCTCTGTAACATGAATTACAATTATTAATTAATTAATTACTTAAATTTGTATGCCACCTTCATCTGAAAATCGCAGGGCGTTTCACAACATAATCACAACCAGCTTGGAGAAAAGGCTTCAGATAAATAATAATAATAATAATAATAATAATAATAATAATAATAATAATAAATTTATACCCTGCCTATTTGCCTGCGTTTCCACAGACGCTCTGGGCGGCTCCCAACAGAATATTAATAATAAAAATAAAAAAGCGATAAAACATCATACTTCCCTAAACAGGGCTGCCTTCAGGTGTCTTCTAAAAGTCAGATACAGTACAGTGGTTACCTCAGTTTACAAACACAATTGGTTCCGGAAGTCTGTACTTAACCTGAAGCGTACTTAACCTGAAGCGAGCTTTCCCATTGTAAGTAATGGAAAGTGGATTAATCCGTTCCAGATGGTCCGTAGAGTACTTAAACTGAAGCGTACTTAACCTGAAACAAACTTTCCCATTGAAAGTAATGGAAAGTGGATTAATCTGTTCCAGACGGGTCCGCGGAGTATTCAACCTGAAGCGTACTTAACCCGAAGTATAAGTGTAATTGGTTCCGGAAGTCCGTACTTAACCTGAAGCGTACTTAACCTGAAGCGAACTTTCCCATTGAAAGTAATGGAAAGTGGATCAATCCGTTCTAGACGGGTCCGCGGAGTACTTAAACTGAAAGAACTCAAACCAAGGCGTACTTAAACCGAGGTATGACTGTAGTTGCTTATTTCCTTGTACCTCCTCCCACCAGTACCTAAGTATAAGTCACTTTCAGTTGCTATTTTGCTTAGAAAGATGGGATATAAATTCTGGTATAAATAAATAATACTCATTTATATAAGCATGACTCATAAGTGGAGACGTCAAAGCTCTTGAACCTGATGTACTCTCTTGATAAGTGTTCTCAGCGAAATGCCGGAACTATTTGGTTATTTGTCATTTGCTTTGTATTTTAGTTTCATTTGAATCCGTCCACATAAAAATCATTAAAGATGAAATGGGTGGAAGGAAGCACAATGGACTAGGGAATGGCCAGCAGAATCCGCTAAACAGTTTTAAAAAGAAATAGAACAATTTACCCACGACTGAAGGAAGACAATTCATTGTGCAGAGGCCTCATTAATCTATAGGTTTAGGAGTATTTGAGGTGTGGTGATTTGCAACTCTCTATTGGAATAGGATATATCAGTTTCATGTTGTTCTATCTTGAACATCCAGGAGAATATGCACAACCCGTTTAAATAGAGGTCAAATGCTACATTACATTCTTTTTTAGGATTTTGTCTCTTTTGAAACCCTTTGCAATCTGCAGTCAGTCACATAATGTTTAGGCAGCAACGAATAAAAGGTATGTACAGTAGCTCGTGGTGAGTCATGCATGATGGCTTTCATTTGTTTCATGCTCCAAAAAATTCAGTATTAATAATAAAATCTGTTTCCCTTTTTAGCTATTTTAGTTACATAACATAAGACATTTTCTCCCCTAAATATTGCTTGAAATCCACATATGCCAATAAAAACTTTACCAAATAATGAAATGGCAGCAGCTGGATTTTGAAACCTCCCCCCCCCTACACACACACACACACACACACACACACACACACACACACACACACAGGAATTAAGGAATCGTAGTGAAGAAAATGCACAACATCCATAATAGTGGGACTTGAGTGATAGCCTGAAAAGGATAGGATGCAATGCTCCATGAACATATGGAGCGATGTAAGGGGCGGGGGGAAGGTCTTCTAAGAGATTAATGGAAGATTTCCCTTATTTTAAATGATACCTTATTATTATTGCCCATTTCTTCAAAATATGTCAGCTCTGTACAACATTATTGGCGTCCCTTAATTCAGAGCACTATATTGCTGTATTGAATAGTATAAATGCCAGATATCTAGAGTGCCCCATATTTTTAAACTTTGACTTGGCAAATCTATAGTGTGATTGAACTAATTGAACATTAGTGGCATGTGTTTTTTTTAAAATGGCTGATGAGCCCTGAGAGCTTCAGAGATAGTCTGTCCAGTCCGAATTAACACTCGGACATATGGATTCTCATCTGAACCATCTGGGTCTACAAAACCAGCTGGAAACTCTGCCTGAATGCCATAGGCAATATTTTTGTTTCAATTTGTGGTTCAAATTAAGCTGTAAATAAATTGTAAGAAGTCAGAAGGTCAAGAAGTATAGTAGCGGAGGATGGAAAAGATCAATAATATTGCTGTTTGTCATAACGCTTCTGTTTCTAATGAACGGGAACAATCTACCATCAATATAATAAAATCATAGAATTATAGAATTGTAAAGTTGCAAGGGACCTCAAGGGTCATCTAGTCCAACCCCCCCAAGACACTATGCTCAAAGACAAAAGAAAATATCAGCAATAGTACTCTAGTAATACTAGATGCCTCCAAATCATCTATGGCAGGCATAGGCAACCTTGGCTCTCCAGATGTTTTGGAACTACAACTCCTATGATCCCTGACCACTGGCCCTGTTATCTAGGGATCGTGGGAGTTGTAGTTCCAAAACATATGGCGAGCCAAGGTTGCCTATGCGTGATCTATGGAGTGGGGAATGGTTTTGGAAACAGGCCTTCGGAAGCATCCCTGAGGAAATCTTTGTATCCAAAAATGGTGTGCTCTTTCGGCGCACACTTTATGAGTACAAGTTTGCCTTGCTCATTAGTCTCACCGGCTCTGCTCTGAGTATGACTAGCATGGGATACAACCCACAAACCCCAACATCTCCAGGAAGGCTGACCTGAGCAAGACTCCATTTTGAAATCCTGGAGAGAGCTGCTGCCAGTCAGTGTAGACAATACTGTGAGCTGTATGGACCAATGATCTGTCTCAGCTTCCTTTGTTGGGTTCCTTTGCTCAGCCACAGAATGGAGTAGGAGAGCTGGTCTGCACAACTCTGCTGTGGTGTCCCTGACAGACCCCTGAACGGTTTCAAACCCTGAACATGCTTCTTCACTCTCTTCCTCCACGTGATTGCTTATCGTGTGAATGAACACCAAGCATGGAACTGAAACCAGACGGTGGAAGCTATTTGGATTCAACAGCAGTAAACGTTCCAAAGTGATAAGTAAATTCTGTTTGTTCTACTCTTAAGTCTCTTGTGGCCTCATTTTGCAAAGTCCACTGTGGCAATTATTGCACACCTGCCCTAATGATGATGGGCACTGTGACATAGGAGAACAGGCCTGTTCCTGCAGCTCTTTTAAACTCTTCAGAACTTATGAAGAAATTACAGAACTTGTTGCCTAGCAACAGGTGCCTGGCATAGCAGCTGCGGGAGCCTGTCAGCACCTAAAAGCATCTATTGTGAGCCCCTGTGTACTCTGAAATATGCTTGTGGCCTATTTAAGTAGCCAGCATCCCTGTAAACCAACCAAGGGCCTGGAATTTGGGTGGGAATTTGAAAAGAGCGAGGGATGAAATTCTAACAGAGTGACAGAACTGAGGTAGCTGAGGAGGTAAGTGATAAAACGATTACTAAGCTCTTTAATAGTTGAAGAATCGACCCAAAGTTGCATGCAATAAAGCTTATTGATGAATAGGACATTTAATTCATGAATAGGATCGTCATTGAATCCTTCAAAACTCTTCATGCCGTTATTCAAAGATTATTATACACCTTTAATTCTTTCTGGAGTGCAATTACCCCTGAATCTCCTTTTTGAGTCTTATTAGTTGAAGCTGAGGGTGAATTAAGATCCCAGGCAGTTAACACTCAAAGAGGCAGATTTAAGGGCACCTACACTGGGCGCCAAGCTGAGAGGGTGTCACAGTGGGTGCTGCAACAATGCCAAAGGTGGGGGGGGGGAGGGGAGAGCCAAATTTTGGCATCTCGCAGGATGCCACTGAAATTTTAAAGCCAAAGTCTGCCGTTGACACTCATCAGAAAGGCACAGCTGGTCAGGGCTCCTTGAAAATCTTATCCTTACTTACAGACAGCAAGGAAGATGGGGATTTGGGTCCTCTGGAGGAAAATGTACATAATTTCAAGACAAAGGCCAAACTGAACTTATCACTGTACAGTATTGTATAAGTGAGTGTTTGTGTAACCCAGACAGGAGCTGTCTAATGCGTACTGGCCGACAGTCTGGTTATGAGATTCTGTAAGTTAGTAATCCTTTCCCTCACAGAGGCCCCCATCTGTACTATACATTGAAAGTAGCGTCATACCACTTTAAAAAGTCATGGTTTCCCCCAGAGGATTATGGGAACTGTAATTTGTAAAGGGATGCTGAGAGTTGTTAGGACAGTTGTGGCCCTCTCAAAGTGACAATTTTCAGAGTTCCATCGGACGAAGGGTGAACCACTCCGTAAATGGCAGCTCTCTGAGGGAAATAGGAAATAGCCTAGCAACTCTTATCATCACTCTTAACAAACTACTGTTCCCAGAATTCTTGGAGGGAAACCACGACTTTCAAAAGTGGTACGACACTGCTTTCAATGTGTAGTGCGGACAGGGCTGTTTAAATGAATCCCCAAGAGAGATCCCTGGTGCGAAAACAATACAACTACGGGAGAGGTAACTAAGGTTAAATGAAATAACTTGCACTAGCAATACCACAACGCCATTCTCTGTGATATGTTGCATGTCTCATTTAAGTTCACCTTTGTGTGTACTCTAGGTTGTATGCTGGCTTGCCATGCCAGGAGCTGCCTGAGTCAGCTCTGAGACGCTGTGCTTTTAGTTTCAGTTCTGCATTACAAGCAGCAGTTTCCTGCAAATGTTTTCTTCCCTCCATAAACTGTTTTGCACTAAAGTTGTTTTGGTTATGCATCCTCTGTGTGGCCTCATCTTTATGTCACTTGAGCACAATTGGAGGCTTTTGTGGGGTCATGCTAACCCGTGGCAGCTGGTAACATATTTATTTGACAGGGCTGCAATTTTTAACCTGGCTGTTTTCATCACAGTAGGACTTGTACAGCACTTATACAGTGGAACCTCGGTTTATGAACACCTCAGTTTACGAATTTTCGGTTTACGAATGCCGCGGGCCCATCTGGAACGGATTAATTCACTTTCCATTACTTTCAATGGGAAAGTTCGCTTCAGTTTATGAACGCTTCAGTTTATGAACAGACTTCCGGAACCAATTACACCCATGCTTCGTGTTAAGTACGCTTCAGGTTGAGTACTCTGTGGACCGTCTGGAACAGATTAATCCACTTTCCATTACTTTCAATGGGAAAGTTCACTTCAGTTTATGAATGCTTCAGTTTATGAACAGACTTCCGGAACCAATTGTGTTCATAAACCGAGGTACCACTGTATAGGGAAATGTGTCATTGTGCATGTGCAGAGTGTCATTGTGTCCTCACTATAAAAAAACCCCAATTATTTTCTGCACATCTATGAACAGAGGAAGAGCATCTTACAGAAGAGTCCAAGTATATGATTGAGTCTATACCTCTTGTTTAAAAATTAAGCCATATTACCTGCCATTTGTTTTTGAATTTGTGCACTGATTATACCTAGACATCAATTGACAAAAAACTGAACGAACACATACTTTTAATATGTGAGGAAGTTGCTTCCAGTTTCATGCAGCTGCTCTCCAGGTTTTGGGGGACTAAAAGCCCTATCATCCCAGAATATTAGCCATGCTGGCAGCAACTGATGGTTGTTGTGGTTCAATGTGGAGGGAACCATGTTGGTTACCCTTGGTTGTTCCATGCATTACATGGAAAACTCTGCCAAGTGGAATTTCTGCCCCTGGTTCAGCACTGTCGTTTGAGAAACTGCCAGAATTGCTTTATTGATTGTTCTGTGTGTGCTCATTATTCATTATCTAATATATGCACAATTAACCTGGATGCATGGGATTGGCTATGAAATTACAAACATAGCAATGGCCTTATTATAAGTTGTGTACAACGTATGATTGCTTCTTGGTTCAAGGAGGGAAGAGTGGCTGAGCAGAGTTTCTATACAGAAGCTTACACATCTTGTAAGATTTTGAGAGGTATAAGAAAGCTGGGAGGGAGGATCATTGTGGAGAAATGGAACTTATTTGTAGAACATTGGAACACTCAATCCCAGGAGAACTTTACAATTTTTTTAATTAAGGTTCTTTATTAGGAATTATAGGAGGATGCAATTGGGTTAATTATTGCACCTTTTGACTATGATTTAAAAAGTATGATGTATCATTTAAAAGTTGGAAAATCAAACCAAAACAGTGCAACCTTATAAGGTAGCAGCGGTAAGGCTATTGAAGGCTTGGTATTGATGGCAAATATTGCTTCTATAGTACATCTGGATTTTCTAGTATTTGTCTTCCTCGCAAGTGCACAGCAACTTCATTTGTTCAAAACAAATAAAAAATTCAGTTGTAGGGACTCCAAAACATGCACTTTCTATCTATTAATAGTACACTTCCTTTCTGTTGGCACAGGAAATTACTCAGAGACAAGTATACCGATAACTGTGATAAACAAACTAGTGAAGCACTTCTTTTCTATTCTCAGCAGTCTTTCAGATCACAACATAATTCTAAGTTAAAGAAAAGGGAGAAGGAAAAGTAAAGAGTATTCAATGGCTAAATGAGTCACTTGTTTGATTCTCAGTGACTCTATTAATGAGCTAAAAAGGTCTGCATATAATTTATTAAAATGGATGGAATTCAGGGGAAAATAATGCGATTTTGAGCCATAATTAAGTGACTAACTAAGGCTGCAATGTTTTGCATGCTTACTTGGGGAGAAAATCCCACTGCTTTTCAGTAAACATGCACATTATTGCACTACATAGAGCACAGTTTATCCAGAATATGTATAAATCACAATAATTTGCGGAGATACAATAATGCATTTCCAAAAAGACCTAAAGGTCAGCAAAATGTAAGCCAACACTATTAGTTAATCCCATTTATCCAGTTTATTTAAATCTCTGATTCTTATGCCATGTACGAAAATGGATTACACAATCTTATACTGTATTCATAAACATATTCAGGAAGTTTTGCTGGTGATCCTCTCACAGAGTGAAGTTTGCAGCCGAGGGCTGCCAAGGTTTGCAGTGCAGGGCTTTCTCTGTGGTAGCCCCACAGCTCTGGAATAGCCTCCTCTCTGAGATGTGTTATGACGATGCATCATTTTAAATCAAATCATAAGTAAAGATGCACTGCTTTGCACAGGCTTTTGGATAAGAACGAAGTGCACAGTGATATTTTATTTTCACTTCTGACACCTGTTTTATTTCAAGTTGTTCGAGTCATTTCATTTTAAATTGTTATTGTTAATTGTTATTTTAGTGTTATTGTGCGTCACTCTGGGACCCTTGAGTGAAGCATGGGTTACAAATGCCTCAAATAAATAATAATAAATGATAAACTGGAAGCAAGAATCTTCAGTTTTGTGGTATTGATCACTGCTTGAGATGTCTTTACCCGACACTCTGTTTCTGTACTGTAAGTCTGTCCACTAGTCTTGTAACCCTTTCCTGGGAGTAAGCCCCATTAAACGCAATAGGATTTATTTCTGAGTAGATGTGTATACAATTCCATGGTAAGTCACTGAAAGTTTGTTTGTTTGTTTGTTTAAAATATTTATACTGCACCTTTTCACCTACTAGTAAGATGTTCAGGATGGTGAGTCTCAACAAAGATTAAAGATGATGAATTTTGCACACATACCTCTGCACAAAACACACACACTGAAATTTAGCCTGCTGTGTGTGACTCCTGAAATCTGAAGTGGTCCTTCTGCATTCCACCAATTATTGGGCACTAATAGGTAGATAAATAGGTACCGCTCCGGCGGGAAGGTAAATGGGGTTTCCGTGCAGTGCTCTGGTTCACCAGGAGCGGCTTAGTCATGCTGGACACCGGCTCCCTCGGCCAGTAAAGTGAGATGAGCGCCACAACCCCAGAGTCGTCGGCGACTGGACCTAACGGTCAGGGGTCCCTTTACGTTTAATAGGTAGATGCACTAGATGTAATTGAAAACACAGACACATCGTTAACATGTTGCTTGTTTTAAAATTCCTCAACTGGGAGATCCGATACTAATATTTTAATAATGAAATTAACAATTGAATATATATATAGCTCTGTGCAGACAACTCCAGAATTTGGACAGTTTAAATATTGCATTAAAAAAGGTTGGATTTTGAAAATTATAATAAAAGGCATGCAGGCGATATTTTACCTGAATTTATTTGAATGTAAAGGGGGAATGTTGTGCTGCTACTTCTAGGTTGTTGTTTCATGATCTATACTGCGTTGTTGCTTTTTGTTCTATTTTAATGGAGAAGTTTGTTCTGCGTAAGATTCAGCCTTGATGCTGGTAGAAAAAGCCAGAGAGAGCTTTTCTTTAATGTTACAAAAATAAATTTAAAATAGAAAGTTGTATCGCTAATGAAACCTCAGTGATGTCATTTCTGATCAGACTGCAATTGTAGTTGCTGATGCTGTGATAATGGAGCTTACTTTATAAAAACCCTTTCCCTGAATTTTCAAGGTTAAAGAGTAGAAGAAACTATAATAGGAGATTTATATATCTGTATACGGTATATATCCTAATTCGTGCATAAAATAACAAAAATAACAAAAATGAACCTCGGTTACTATCAGGGATGTTTGAGGATTTCATTAAGTCTGCTTTTTTTTTTTAAAGTGAATTGGCCCAATTCTCACCTCAGTTTTAACACTTCTCTAAATGTTGTGGCAGTTTTTGGGTCAATAAAACTTACCAAACTGTGTATAAATATGCATCCTTTAGATTAAAATGCTTGCCAAAATGTATATTTTAGGATAAAAGGTATACAAAAATGCATATTTGACAGTTAAGTACATATGTTGTGTAAAGCTTTAGCTCAGTTGGTAGAGCATGAGATTCTTTAATCTCAGGGTTGTGGGTTCGAGCCCCAAATTGGGCAAAAAATTGCAGGAGGTTGGACCAGGTGACCCTGGTGGTCCCTTCAAGCTCTACAATTCTATGATTCTACCTTGAATAATAATATGAATTTTCCTTTCTTTTCCCTTTTACATTGCATATTGATACAAAAACAGAATGGCACAGACTTAGGAACGAACACAAGTGAAAATTGGCACAGGCAAGAAATAGACTCATAAGACTATTCCTGGCTAGTTCATGTTCTGTGTTTGAAATTCTAAGTATTATTTGAAAGCAAATTATCCCCAAAGGGTAAATACCCATTCATGGCTGTTCAATTTGGAGAAATACATTTAATACTAAATATTAGAAATTCCACTTCTTTGTAAGCACCATGTTATGTCCAGCTTCTCCCAGTAACTGTAGTGCTCCTGTTGGAATTGGGAAAGGTGGATCTAGAAGCAGTGAATTCAACAGGACTTACTTCTGAGTAGGCATGGTGTGCTTTTCAGCAACAGACAGATTTGTGGTTCACCATTAGCCACTTCATTACCTTTTTCCTTAACGTGTTTCACAGCTCTTTGCTGTTCCTACTGCATAAAGACCAGCCGGGCTATCCCTCTGGAAATGAATTAACTTTGAAAGAGAACGTATAGGGAAGGTGAGTTATTTGTAAATATATGGACTGCTGGGATAGCTCAGTCAGTAAATCATGAGACTATTAATCTCAGGGTTGTGGGTTCAAGCCCCATGTTGGACAAAATATTCCTGCATTGCAGGGGGTTGGACTAAATGACCCTTGCAACTCTGCAAAATGGAGAGATAATGAATCTGTTGATGGCTGAGATATACATGCTACGTAAAAAATATGTTAAAGCATGCATATCTTTCTGCATCAGCACACAATGAAATGGGACACCGACTTGTCCAAAATAAACAAATTGCAACAGTCGAAAATGGCATGTGAAAGTACAAATGACTATTGGAACGGATTGAGACATGTTTGTACCGTACATCTGTATGTATGGTATCGAGGTCTTACGCTGTTCCTGTTTGTCTTGTTGAAACTTGTGTAGCAAAGCTTCCCAAGGAATCGTACTCCATCTGATGGAAGGGGTAATGTTAAAATTTTCTGGAGGAGCAGGATAGAGCGAACTCTGGGACGAAGCAGGGAGTACTTTTGCCATATGCGTACGTACATTGAGCCACTGTATGCTGGCTTTTCAAAAGTGTCAGATTTTCAAGTCTGCTATTTCTGAGGCTCTCTGTGCACGCTAAACAGGGAACCATCAGAGAAATAGTTGGTGTGCCTCGACATCCGATCCTAAACATCCGATCCAGATTTTGTTTCAGAAGTATTTTATTTTGTCCCTTCTCTCCACCTGTGAATTTTAAAATAAAAAATGTAAATGAAACATCAGACATGATCTTATATTGACCATTGTTTCCTGTGCATTGACAATTTAAAAAACAACAACAGGCAAATAACATAACATTTTGTAACCGCCATCTTGAATCTTGAACTGATTGCTCAGAGCTGTTTTGTTTTTGTGTGTGAAAATATTAGGTGAAATGATAATTCTGTCATTTTAATTTCTCATTGGGAACTCACCTGCATGCTTGGAAAACATAGAAACGAATACTTTATTGCCGAAATCACCCTTTTGGAAGCATTGCCTATGAAATCTTTCTTCACAAAACAATTCACTCTGAGTGTTGCTCGTTATTTACATAACATCTGTCTTTCCTATTATAGAACAGATTAACAATTAAGCTTTTTCTGGTGTTTTTTTTAAAAAAAGACAACACACCAGAACATACACAAAATGTGCAATTAAAACCGCAGTGGTTTGCCTGGGGTGCTACATGTATGTCAGAGGGAAGACCACTCTCAGTGCTACTGGGGAAGTTTGTATTATGCCTGCTTGTTGTTCCAGAGAATACCATATTATTCCAATTACAGAATTATTCCCTAGAGGGGATTAAAAAAAAAAACCTTCCCATTTTTGACACATGCAAAGTTATTTTCTTTTTTTTCTGTTTAAAAAAATGTATTAAGCTCTATAGCAGAAGGACTTCTTTAAATTAGTGTTTTGTTTTGGCAGCGGTTGCTGATGTGTACATGTAATACAGTTTTAATCAAATCCCAAACGCTGAAGACCTTTCAGCTGTATCTTAGGAAGCAGCGTGCAATGCTTATTCCACTTGAAGTGGCCACTGGGGAGGTACAATTAGCTGTTCCCATGGAGAAGTTTGTTATAGTAATAAATAATAAGTAGTGTAGGTAGAGATGGAATCAATTAAAGATATTTTTGACGACCCCTAATGGTTTATGGGAATGCTAAATAATTGACAACAACAAGTTTTTGACTACGAGTTCCACGGCGAGTTCCGTATGCATGTTTCATTGTAACTAAACTTGCAGCTGTGGCACTAAGAGGGCCAAAATGATGGCAGTGTCATAAAGGTCAAGCTCTTTTGTTGTGTTAATGTATCGCTATCCACAGGGGTGGTGCTAGAAAACGAGACAATTCCTGCACCGGCTCTCCTGTCCAAAAGACATTTTGCAAGGTGGTGAAAATATAGATAAATGCCCTCAATATTTGGACCAAGTTGAAATCACCAGTCTGGTATTCTTCCAAAAACAATTCCTGAACTGTACTAGAAAAACAACAACAACAACAACAACAACAACAAATTCCTTCCAGTAGCACCTTAGAGACCAACTACATCAGACCAACACGGCTACCTACCTGTAACTTGTACTAGAAAAACACAGCTCTGGCTAAGTATGCTATTACCTAGCATGGGACATTACAATGGACCCCAGTGGTGTAGCGTGGGTTGCCAGTGCACGGGGCCACACGGAGGGTGGTGGGTGGGAGGGAAACAGATAGAGTACGCATGCACATTCAACTGCCCAGCGGCGTCCACGTCACCCAGGAGATCACAGCCGTTGTCTGGAGAGGTCACTTCCTGGTTCACATGGAGAAGCTGTTTTCAATGGAGCCCAGTGAATGAAGCGTGCAGCTGTATTGAACCCACTAACCATTCTGAACCCACTATGCCGCTGATGGACCCAGTCACCATGACTCCGCAATTTTGTACGCTTGCAGGAGCAGTGCCCATCATGCTCACCTGTCTGAAGGGCACCCCCGTTTATTATGATGGAAGCAGTAACATGAAAAAGAGCTCAGTCTGCATGTGGGAGCACATGTATGAACCTAGTTCATGGTAGTTGTGCTGAGTTTGGGGTGGTTTGAATGAATGTAGCTCTATTTCCCACTTTCACAGCGTAATGTGCTTTACGAATATCTAGGAGGAGCTGAAAGGAGCACTTTGAATGTGTGGGTAGGAGAGTGTACAAAATCATTTACATGAACATGAATTCTGGCCACAATGGAACCAACTGTATTAACAAATACACATTGCCCTAATACTTAGTTGTAGTCAATCACAACTTTATTAATGTGGCATGTTAGTTAAAAGGAAAAACATATGCCACTAGCCACACAGAGGATGCCACCCTCATGGTGTCTGATGATGTTTGCCTAGTGATGCATACAAGGCTACAAAACAGGCTGTTTGAGGAATGATTTTCTGAATGGTTGGGGTAGTGCAGGCATGACCAAACTTGGCCCTCCAGAAGTTTTGGGACTACAATTCCCATCATCCCTGACCACTGGTCCTGGTAGCTAGGGATGATGGGAGTTGTAGTCCCAAAACATCTGGAGGGCCAAGTTTGGTCATGCCTGGGCTCGTGTGTCAACTACCCTGAAATACATGCATACTATGAATTTCATTCAGCAATGAAATTGGCTTAGCAACCAAGGAATAAAAACTAAGAGGTGCACACAAGAGTCAAGACACAATAAGTCTCTCTTGCAGTTCTTTTGGCGGTTTTTTTCCGCACGGGGGCAGGGGGGTGGTCGCCAATAGTGTACAGAACACACACACACTGTCTATTGCATTCTGAAAAATGTAAAGCCTGAATTCAGAATTTTTTGTTTGGCCCCGTGGGTTTTTTAAATAAACGGTCACCATCATGTTCCCATTAATAGCCTACAAGAATTCCTAGAAAGTAGATGGAGAGCATGCAGTGTGTCCTTTAATGTTATTTGCCGGGTCACTGATCAATGAGCAAAGTAGAGGATTTACATAAGAGACTTTAATGACTGCATCAGATGTGCCTGGATTAATAATATGTGTTCTGAAAGTTGTGATGGGTACCTTATGTCTGTTTACCTGATGGACCAACATATCCACTGGCTAAAAGCATTTTTAATAATCATAAATTGTTTATTAGAATTAGAGCTTTTGTACATTTGTAGCACAACTGGCACAACTGCTGTATCCTAGTAAAAGCGGCCCTTTTAGTACTGAAATGCACACATTGCTACGGATATAAACCTGGAAACTTCAGCAGAGTGAACAGTTGGCTTGCAAGGGGGCAGCCCAGTTAGCTAATCCTTTCATTTCCTACCGTATATGTAGGCAGAGCTACAAAATGGACAAACTGTCCCGAGAAGCCTGTTTTTAAGAGAGACCCTTGTGGGAAACCTTGCTGCCAGTCAGTGTAGACGATACTGAGGTCGATGGACCCTGAATCTGGCTCGGTGTAAGGCAGCTTTCTATGATCCTAAAAGTGACAAGTGTGAGGAAATGAATTTGCGTCGTGATTTCCTGCTGGGTGTTTGTGTGGATTGAATCCAGCTGGAGGAAGAATGTGAATGGGCAGTGGGGATGGAAGCAAGGAAGAGGTAGCCCCACTCAGGGAATGGGCACCCTGAAGGTAACTTGATGTCAGGGGCTGGACTGAAGAGGAGGGCTGGGAATTGCCCCCTCCTTCCCCTCTGCTTCCTTCGGAGGAGGAGGGGGAGGGGGGAGAATCGCCCCTCCCCTCCATTCTCCAGTAGCTGCAAGAGGAAAAGGAGACAGGATTGAATTACAACAGGACACTGAACTGCCAAGTTATGAGGTATTGGGAGAAGGAGGGGGAGTTGGAGAACTGATAGCAGACACATCCTTGGAGAGCCTGGGAACTCCTCCCCTTTCCACAGATTTGCTGGTCACTTAGAATTCAAGAGCAAAGAGTGCAAGACTCCTGAGACCTTCCATAGGGACACAGGGTGTTGCTGGGGAAGGAAAGGGAGGAGCTCAGAGTGAGCAACGTCACCATGACGTCCAGGACTAGAAGAAGAAGAGAAGAAGAAGAAGAGTTTGGATTTGATATCCCGCTTTATCACTACCCGAAGGAGTCTCAAAGCGGCTAACATTCTCCTTTCCCTTCCTCCCCCACAACAAACACTCTGTGAGGAGAGTGGGGCTGAGAGACTTCAAAGAAGTGTGACTAGCCCAAGGTCACCCAGCAGCTGCATGTGGAGGAGCGGTGACGTGAACCCGGTTCCCCAGATTAAAAGTCTATTGCTCTTAACCACTACACCACACTGGCTAGATTTGTTGCCTTGCTCCACGACTGCTGAATAAAACCATAAACCATAAATACGAAATTTCATGTTTCTTCTTTGATCTTGGAGGCTACCAGGTGAGGAGAGAATCCCTAGAGTCTGACACTTTCCTAAGGGCCACCAAAGCCTGGAGCCGCCACTGACAAGTAGATGCTTTACAGCCGTTGCTCCAGGGTTTAAGAACTTGTGCTAAGTATGTTGGTCAGGTGTAGGGCAGGATAAGGAACAGGGAATAGGGAAAGGATTCCCCTCGAGGCTTGCCTAGAGAACACACCCCAAGCTTTGGATCGGGTGGGGAAGAAAGTTGAATTGGGAAGGCCTACCTCAACCAAGAGTTGGTTGGCTGCATGGAAGTGAGGACATACAGTGCATGCGCCCTAGGCAGGATTAGGCTCACCTGTACTTCACAGTCAGGGAAGAGTTATCATATTTCAAGGGATTCCCTCATAGCTGGTCAGGTTTTTCTACAGATCTCTGTTAGTTAAGTGAAATAGAGCTGTGGTTCTAAGCTCACCCATCACTTGTGTCACATCCCTTTATTCCAGTTTGTGGGTGCAGCATGCATACTGCTTTGAGCACCAAGAAAAAAGCGATATATAAAATTTTTGAAGAAATGAAGGAAGAAAAGTGAAATGACTTATAAAATAGTCTCATTGAGGCTTCAATCCTATGTATACCTACCTGCAAGATAGTCACATTTTGGAAAAGGGGAGAAAATCAAGTTTGGTTAGGATTTTTAATGCAAACTTACTTAATTTGCAATTTCCAAAACAACATGTGAACCGAAATGCAGCCATATTTGCCGCTTTTCAGAATTTTGTGATGGAGTTTCCTAACCAAATAATGTGTACACAAATGTGTATATTAGGAAGGAGGTTGCATAAAATGCACACGTTAATGAAAATAACAGGCAAATGCATTATAAAGGGGGACATTTCTGGTAAAAGTATGAATATCAGGCAAATCACATTCAAGGATGCATTGATTAAGATGAATTTGGGGTGGTGAATTTTCATGAGGATTAAAAAAAATCACAAACAGGTTCGGAAATGTACAGAATTGAATCTAAGAAATGGGGAATTTAGAGAAACTGACATGTCAGATTTCTCCATCCTTGGTCTCATTGAAATCAATTGGACTTATGTCTGAGTAGAAATGTATAAGCTTGTGCTGTAAGGCAATAAAGAATATCCAGAATCACTGGCATGAATATGGTCTTTACAAGAAACTATGGAAATGCAAATGATACAAAGAAAGCCTTTATGCGATTCATATTGACATTTGGGAACAACCTGTGGCCTCATCCATTTAGGACTCATTTGGAAACCAGATCTCACTTGCCAATAACACCTCTGACGAAGTGTGTATTATACACGAAAGCTCATACCTTGAAAGCTTACATTTAGATGATCTGAAAGGTGCCACTGGAAATATTTAAAAAAGATTTTTCATCTTTCATCTTGTTATTTATTATGGCTATGTCAGATCAACATGGCTATCCACCTGAACCTTTTGAGTTATTATTGACTGAGGTGCCCCCCCCCCCCAAGGCAGCTGCTGTATCAAATTATTTGTTAGGTTTTGTTGAAGCTGCTCAGCTCTAAACTTCGTGCATGAAAATGCCTAGGCATCTGACAAAAGGAAGTTGAAAAAGAACAATAATTAAAAAAGAAACAACACTTCTCAAATGAGTCATGGATTTATAACTAAAAACAGCCACTGCAGTTTGAGACACCTGGAAGAATAAAAATGGAGTTGAACCTGGCTTACCAGTTTGACCTGTTAGGCAGACAAAAACTAGTAATACCGTGTTTCCTCTTTTTTAAGACACCGTCTTATAACATTTTTTCCTCAAAAAAACACAGGGTGGCTTATTTTCGGTGGGATGCCTTATTTTTATTGCGTCAGTATGGTACGGTACAGCAATCTACATTTCTTCAATTAAAATTAAGTCATCTTCTTCTGGCTGCTTTTAGGTGTCAATATACACATTCCTGCCATCTTCCAGAAATGGCTAAAAAGATTAAAGTTTGGCGCCTCTGGACAGGGGACTCAAGAGCATATTGCAACTTTAAGTTTGGCACAATTAAAGTGGATTAAAGAGCTTTGTTGTCCTAGTGCAACAAAACCACTTTGGTTTTTTAATTGGAACTTCGTGTTGTTTGGAAACTTGAAATCCACTGAGAACTGTGGGATGAACAAATTGTCAATGGAAAAACCTGCAAACACTCCACAAGCAAGTTGGAATGAATGCTTGCTCAATGAAGTCTGGATGATAAAGAGTAAAAGCTTTGAGTTTGAATGCCAACAAACAGGTAATCTGGAAAAGCCCTTGGTTGTTTGTTTAAATAAACGGGAGGAGGGAGGGAAGGAGAGAAGCTTCCCTGTACTCCTCCATAAAGATCTGTTTCCTTGGCAGATTTTAAAAAGTCATCCCACCTTCAGCCAACAAACATCAGTGGCTGGGCAAGGAGGTGGAGGAAAGCGATCCTTGGGGCAAAGCTACCTTAAAAAACGGGAGGAGGGAGGGAAGGAAGGAAGGAGAGAAGCTTCAAAAGCGCCAAGTTCTCAACAGGGTCTTTTTTTCCCACCTCGCTTGGGCAAGAGGCGCTCGGGTAAGAGGAGTCTTTTTTCCCCCCACCTCGCTCGGGCAAGAGGCGCCTCCCCCCCCCCGGTGCCTCTTGCTGGTTTGCTGCTCCCGGCAGGAACAGGAAGAGGCGTTCCCCCCGTGCCTCTCCCCGCGCGTCAGGAGCAGGCGGGGCAGAACTCCGGCAAGAGGCGTCTCTCCCCCCCCCCCACGCCTCTAGCTGCTTTGCTGGCGATGGGGACAATGGCAGCACCATGGCTTACTTTCAGGGTACGTCTTATTTCTCCTACATCTAGAAAAACCCTGCCATGTCTTACTTTCTGACTACGTATTAAAATAGGGGAAACACGGTAGCTCAAGAGTCAAACTTCACCTGTACATGGAGCCTCACCTTCAAAGAAGTATACTGTGTCTCCATCTGCTGGTCAGCAGCATAAGCCTCTGGTGAATGAAGCACTTGGGAATGCAAGCTTAAAGCGGCATGAATTTTTCATCAAGTCCTTTGCTATCTGTAACAATCCATCTGAAGACATTGTCACCAAAAGCACCTTTTGGAGAAATGCATTTTCCAGAGGGAAAGGACCAAGACTTTACAGTGAAGATCACACACAAAGCTTTTGTGAGTCATGTTTAAAGAATGGCTCATAAGCCTCACAGTGTAGTATATTTCCTAAAAAGAAAAAATAATAATGAAGCAAGCATAGGGAGACGGGCAGCAGCCAATCTGAAGAATCAGGTTAGGGACACTGTGTTCAGCTGCAGAACACATGCATTGCATGGAAAAGGTACTATTAGTTTTTACCTTTTTTAAATACTACTTTTAAATTCTCTGGTGCATTTTTATGGGAGCAAAGTACACAAAGTCTTTGCAGTTTTTAACATCTGCTAGGAATGCTTATTTAGCAACAGTGACCACCAAATCATTAGGGCCATTTGGACACTTTTAATAAAGGCAAGTACAGTGGTACCTCAGTTTACAAATTTAATCCATTCCGGAAGTCCGTTCTTAAACCAAAACCATTCTTAAACCGAGGCGTGCTTTCCCTAATGAGGCCTCCCACTGCCGGTGCCCTTCCACCATTCGGATTCTCTTCTTGGACCGAGGCAAAGTTCTCAAACCGGGACACTATTTCCGGTTTTGCGGAGTTCGTAAACCGAATCGTTCTTAAACAGGACTGTTCTTAAACCAAGGTTCCATTGTAGTGAAAATGAATTGCACGAAGGCCTGTCATGGCCAGGGCTTTTTATTCAGACCAGTCATTCCATTTATATTCTGCTCCTCTTCCCAAAGGAGCCTGGGGTTCTGGGTTCCCTTGCTAATTTGTGCAAAGCACACATGCCTGCCTGCCTGCCTGCCTGCCTGCCATATAGGCTCCTAGTAACCCATAGTATCCATAATAACCCAAGTGCTGCTGTGTTCATGTTCAGCTTGTAGACTTCCCACAGGATCTTCCCATAGTGAGACACTGTGAGACCAGGATGCTGGACTAGATGAGCCACTGGCCTGATCCAGCAGACTTGCCTTATGTTCTTAAACTTTGGGATTAATGCTGCCAAAGACAATTGTAACTTATGACAGGGGTTGCCAACCTGGTGCCTGCTGGCACACATGTGCCCAAAGAGGTCTTTCCTGCTGCCCACAGGGCCACCTCCCCCCTGTAATTCTATTGTAGCCACTGGAATAGGTTGTAGTGTGTGCCTTGTTGCTGTGTATCTGATGCTAGTTCTACTAAGAGCAGACCCAGTGAAATTAATGAAGATGACTAACTTAGGTTTGCTAATTTTAATGAGTTGGACTAGCATTGGATGTAGCCCAGTGTGTGGTACCCACAACTGTTTCTCTGGTTTGCAGAATGGCCTACTGGCTAAAACAGACTGGTGGCCTTTGGTTTATGATGACCAATTCAATGGACCACAGTGAGTGGATAGTGAAAGTGCCATGAGGCACTATCAGTGCAATAATTTGTGCACTGAGCTGGATAAACCTGGGTTTTGGTAACTTTTATTAAATGCTGGAGTTGAGGCACAGTTTATAACTGCGACAAAAAAATATAGTCAGAATGATCTTCCCTGAGCTGTCAAACAGTTTCTGATTAACGGCAAAACTATATTTGCAACCCATTATCTTAGATTATTTTTTGAACGAGAGTTGCTGCCAAAGCAAAGCTAATCTGAACTGAATTAGATTATAATTGGAGCCCTTATGAATGGGGATTTTAAATTATTCTGCATTGTGGTGAAATTACAATACATTATCGGGATATTGAAAGCATTTGGTAGCACAATGATAAAGCAATACTTTCCCATATTACTGGTTGGTGTCATGTTAAATCTTTGTTTCTTGCACATCATTGGTTTCTGGTCAATTGGCATAATGAAATCCGGTATTTCGATACTTTAAAGATTTCATATTACCAGGATCTTGACAATTTGTTCAAGAAACAACAGAACCATTTACTGAAATTAACAGAATGTCTTCATTAATCATAATAATTAGGAACACAGGATGCTGACTTATACCAGGTCAGACAGAGTGCTTTCACCTCTGACTGGAAGTTGTCCTCCAGGGTCTCTGGCAGAATTTTTGCCCATCACCTGAGACTTTTAATTGGAGATATCATAGATTAAACTCGAGAACATCTGCCTTTAAAGCATGCGCTCTAAAACTGATCTGTGGGCCCCTCCAAAGCTTTGGATGATGTGTTTCATTCAAAGAGATGGCTATACCATTGTTCATTTGCTAGAGATGCACATTTAAGCCATGATGAATAGAATATAGTAATCTGGAACAACCTGGAACAATCTACAGCATTTGTTGTTTTTGTTGTTTAGTCGTTGAGTCGTGTCCAACTGTTCGTGACCCCATGAGCCAGAGCACGCCAGGCACTCCTGTCTTCTACTGCCTCCCGCAGTTTAGTCAAATTCATGTTAGTAGCTTCGAGAACACTGTCCAACCATCTCGTCCTCTGTCATCCCCTTCTCCTTGTACCCTCAATCTTTCCCAACATCAGGGTCTTTTCCAGGGAGTCTTATCTTCTCATGAGGTGGCCAAAGTATTGGAGCCTCAGCTTCAGGATCTGTCCTTCTAGTGAGCACTCAGGGCTGATTTCCTTCAGAATGGATAGGTTTGATCTTCTTGCAGTCGATGGGACTCTCAAGAGCAGAGGTCGACACAGATACAGCCCACAGAGGCCATTTATCTGGCCCACGGGCTGCCCATGAACCAAGTCGCCCGCTCGGCGAGTCCCCCGCGTGCTGCGCTAAACTGCCGCAGCATGGTGCGGGGTTGCTGAGCGGCGCCGGAAATGGTGCCTGTACCTGCGCAGATGCCAGAAAATGCGTCTGCGCAAGCCCAGATGCCAAAAATCACTTCTGCACAGGCGCGATTTCTGACGTCTATGCAGCCGCAGAAGCAATTTCTGCTAGAATGCAACCTAACAGTTCAAAAGCACGTCAAAGTGCAAGTAGATAAATAGGTACAGCTCCAGGCGTGAAGGTAAACGGTGTTTCCGTGCACTGCTCTGGTTCACCAGAAGCGGCTTAGTCATGCTGGCCACATGACCTGGAAGCTGTACGCCGGCTCCCTCGGCCAATAAAGCAAGATGAGTGCTGCAACCCCAGAGTCGTCCGTGACTGGGCCTAACGGTCAGGGGTCCCTTTACCCTTTATTGTGCCTGTTATCTACTCTGCCAAAATTAGTTCATTTTGACTGTGGAAACAAAGAAGATACAATTATCAATTATTGTGTCTTTTTGCAAAATGCTCATGATACTTAGAAGACTATTTAATCCGCAAATCTTTCACTTATCCAACCCTCCCTTTGCTCTAGCCTATGGAAAACACATGTCAAATACAAAGAAGCATTATGAATGCTGTTTGTTTCACATCACAATTACCTTGCCAGTAAGTATGGTAATGTCTTCTTCTAAGCCTTTCCTCTCCTCCTCTTTAAAATAAGTGAGTTGCTCAGGATGTCTGAAGTCATAAGATATGAATACAAAACTTCTTAGCACATCAAACCATGGCAAAAAAATAAAAACCATTTGAAATTCCATTGCGAATACCACACTTGAAAAACAGTCTAGGCTCCCTATAATTTAATAACTATACTAAGCAATGTCTTTGATCTTAGTGTTTAAATGTCTCTGAAGAAAATGTTGCTTAGTTGGGATCTTTTTATCTATTCTTGAAGCTGTTCTTTATTTTTCTGCTCATGCTGCAACACAGGTTTCACATGATTTTGGATGAGGCATATGGATGCCTGATCTCTGCTTTCCCCAAAGGTTGCTAGACAACATGACACCACCCCACATTGTCCAGCTCCCCTTAGCTATCTCTAACTGGCCTTAAATCTGCATGGGGCAATGCTAGGCTTGTAATGTCCGAGACCTCTTGGTTTTACAGAAACAAAGCTCCTGGAAACCTACTCCAGATAGCCTGGCCAGGGCAATCTTAGGGAAGGTCATCAGAGATAAAGCGATGGAATTAAGGGGGGGGGGAATAAGGAGGATGTTTTTATTACATGCTGCTCATGAGTCAGGCAGAATGCTGGCTTTTCTGGCTAATGGTGTGGCTTCAGAAACCAGTACCTATTGAAAATCTCCCAGGTCATTCTTAATGACCTTTAGGTAGGCATTCTTAAACAAAGAAACTTCACCGAGAAACTCCATTGTGAAACTGCTGAATTATACCATAACAAGTTGCTATTTTGTGGGATTCATCCAATTGCTGCTGTGTTTGTTTTGCTTCCTGCTGGCATGTGGAGCAAGCAACTACTGTACATAAGGGGGGGGGGGACTCAGCTGAATGGGATGGTGAGGGGAGGATATGGTAGCCTTTTCTTGTTTCTGCTGCATGGCACATATAGCAAAGTTTATTCCAATGCCCAGCACATGGGGGCGGGAGGTGGGGAGCCCAGTTCAGAGGCATCATCGTCATCTCCTTTCCCCTTTATTTCATTATTATCATCTTCTCCTTATACACTCCTCTAATTTTGACATTGTTGTTTTTCTATAGGCGAACAAATAGTGTCCCCCCAAAGGATTGCACACAGGGCCTCACAAGCCATAAATCTGCCACTGGAGAACAGTGATGTAAATACACCTGCTGTGGCTGATCAGAATGGGGGAAGGAAGAGCAAAGCTATACATTTCATCCTATACGGAATGGAAATACAATGAGGAAAGGGCCACTTCCTGGCTGCTGGAGGGAGGCAGCGGTTGTGGTCTGGTGCAGCCATGGCACTGCCGACTTAGACTTGTTTGTGATTGCAGCCAGTTGGGTGGTTATTAAGGCCTTTGGGTTGGATTCTTAGTCACGGTGGATATAGGGAGGTTGGGAGCGGCCCACCACCCTGGTCCAAGGAATCAGGGTATCCCATTAAGGGGATCCAGGGGGAGGTGCTTCTGTACAGATGCCCAGATGGGGGCTGATGGGTCATAGCACTCCTTTAACCTTGGTTAACCCTGCCAGATAATCAACCAGCAGTGGGTTGGTTGATACCGGACACACACCAAAAACAGCTGACATCGGTCATCAATAAAGTAGTGGCCTCTGTTAGCCCAGAATAGTTGTATGGTGTTCACTGCAACTTCACCATGCCTTAGCCCCACAGCCCGCAGCTTCGCTGCACCTAGACCAGCAAGCAAATTTCTTAAGAAAAGGGTAGTGTGAATTGTAGAGCTTTGGAACCCAACTGTGTTTTTTGTTTTTTTTTAATTCCAGTATTCAAACATGGATAATAATTAACACTGTTGTAGACTGATTGTCTAAATGTTCAGCATTCACTAAATCACAGCATTTATACTCAGTGTTTAAATGGCCTACAAGTGTCACAGCAGAGAGGTCTTTAGATCAAATGCTCAACAGTATCCTGACCACAGTAATGAATAAACACTTACTGAATACTGAAATATGAGTCCAGCGTGCCAATCTCTAGTGCCGTCTCAAATTTGACCAAACCTAATTAATTAAGTATAATTAATTGTAAAGAACAAAAGTGTTGATTTTCCCTGTATTGTTTCTTCTTTGGTGTGGTAATGACTGTGTGGCTGAGTGGGCTGCTAATTATATATTGACTTAGAAGTCTTCAATATAATCTCTGATTATTCAGTTTTCAATTTTATTTTTACAGCACATCAAAGTGGAATTGCACTATCTGGCACTTAGAAATTCAGCATCAGTAAATGGATGTGAACATGATACGTTTATTAATAGGTGTAAGGTCACATTCACATTATTATAATAATTCAAATCTAACAACATAAAAGTATTATAATGAACAGTTCTGATGTCACACTTCAGATTTTACTGCCCTTAATCAGTTTGTTCATATATTTAAACTGAACTTATTTAATGCGTTGAAGTATTACAACTTAGGTCATGATTATGCAGTACATTTCCCCTCCATTATAGCATTGTATCAATGACAGAGCAGGCTTGTTCAGATGCTGTGAATGGGGATAGAGTCAGCGTAGGAAGGGGGGAAGCGCAACAAGCCCCACCCACTCCACCCCTCACACATTGGTAAACAGGCCTGCACATGAAGACTTTGTACAAGAAAAAGTATACAACTTCACATAATCACACAACTTGTGAGTACTTAGGGGCTATGGCAGATCAACACGTGCAGATTGGGGGAAAGCCAGTGGCTGTGAGCCCTTTCTCTCTTTCCTGCAATGAGTCTACAAGCATGTGATTAGGATTCTTCTATGAAGGCAACAGAGCTTTGTTCAATCCCATTTGCTAGCTCATGCCCATAGTTCTATACAATCATACTGTACTTAAATTTAGACACATGTATAAATGCTGTATGTTGCTCTAGACTGGGTAATTTTGGGAGGTTTCATTTCTACCGGATTTAAACACACAAGCACACATGGCAGAGGGCCTTCTCGGGAAGTTTTTTAATCTGATATTTTAATGTGTGTTGGAAGCCGCCCAGAGTGGCGGGGGGGGGGGGGGAGAGAGACCTGGCCAGATGGGCGGGGTATAAATAATAAATTATTTAAAGGTAAAGGGGTAAAGGGGCCCCTGACCATCAGGTCCAGTCGTGTCCGACTCTGGGGTTGCGGCGCTCATCTCGCTCTATAGGCCGAGGGAGCCGGCGTTTGTCCGCAGACAGCTTCCGGGTCATGTGGCCAGCATGACAAAGATGCTTCTGGTGAACCAGAGCAGCGCACGGAAACGCCGTTTACCTTCCCGCCGGAGCGGTCCCTATTTATCTACTTGCACTTTGATGTGCTTTCGAACTGCTAGGTGGGCAGGAGCTGGGACCGAACAACAGGAGCTCACCCCGTTGCAGGGATTCGAACCGCCGACCTTCTGATCAGCAAGCCCTAGACTCTGTGATTTAGCCCACAGCGCCACCTGGGTCCCCTAAATAAATTATTTAATTTATTATAATTATTATTATTATTATTATCACACACACCTAGTTGAATCCACAGGTTGCTTGGATTTTCTGTACTCTACTTTTCTGTGTACTACTTCTCTATGTTTTTCTATGTCTCTACAGCCGTGGCCTTTGCAAGAAGTGAGGCTGTCTACATGCTGCCTTTGGAGTGCTGTGTTATTATTACTTCTGTTTAAGCAGAGCAGAGATTTTTTTAAAAAATGCGGTGGCTGTAGAGACCGATACAGGAGAGGCATGTTTTGTTGCAGCTGGGGCACATGAAGGCGTTTGGTTGCGTTGATGATGCAAGGGCACCGTGGCATTTCTTCTCTCGGCGTATACATAGATACATATTAGCAGTACCGAAGTGAGAAAAGGCTTCATGCAATTTGTTTAGATGTTGCAATAAAACTTTTCATTTTAACATGGTGCATTTCATATTGAGTATTGATTTATTTTGTGTTCTACCACCACCCACAGTCTCCACAATCCTTGGGGAGATGGAAACAATGAAAATTCACAAGAAGCAACTCTCTCCTAATGGAAGCTTTGAGGCAAGGTATCAGAACGAACTCAGTGACCCAGGTTTTACCTCCATTGACGTGTTTCCGACTTCTCAGTAAGTCTTGCATTCACCTGTAGCAAAAATAAAACTAGCACTAGACCAAAAAGCCAAGGGGTGGCCAAGAGAATCACCAGGAGAGAAATTAATTTGGACTTTAACACCCAAGCAGTCCCCAAAATCTCTAACAATCCAAAACGCCAAGCAAAACAAATGTATTAACAATGCTCCTGTTACAATAAAAGAACAGCAGCATTAATAATAAAAAGCAACCATTCCCTAGTTACTTAGAAGTGAGAGACAGGAAACAAAACTTGAAAGAGTCACACAGAATTGGGATAAGTTTATTGATTATTTTCAGAGAGGTAACCATGTTGCAGTGAAAACATGAAAGAGTCTTGTGGCACCTTAAAAACTAACAGTCTGCGGTGTTGTTTTATTTAAACAGCGTCCTGTCTATCTAGGGAGATCAGGACTCCGACTGTGGTTTCCGGGGAGATGGGGCTAACTTGATTTTCACTGGGACTGTTGCATGAGAGGAAAGTGTTAAATCCCCCTCACTATGTGCCAAGGTCCCAGTCCATTTTGGGATAAAACAGGTCACAACTGTATTGATTACAGATGTCAGCAGGTTTGGGCGTAGGCATTGGGTGTGTGTTCAGTATCAACCACTGTACTCCATGCAATGGAACAGACTCACTCAGAAGGTGATGGACACTCCTTCATTGGAGATTTTTAAGCAGGGGTTGGATGGCCATCTATCATGGATGCTTTAGCTGAGATTCCTTCCAACTCCAAAATTCTATGATTCTATGATTCCTGAATGGCGGCCCTGTGGTGCTATTGGATATATAAAAAGGTAAAGGGACCCCTGACCATTAGGTCCAGTCGTGACCGACTCTGGGGTTGCGCGCTCATCTCGCATTATTGGCCGAGGGAGCCGGCGTATAGCTTCCAGGTCATGTGGCCAGCATGACAAAGCCGCTTCTGGCAAACCAGAGCAGCACATGGAAACGCCGTTTACCTTCCCGCTGTAGCGGTTCCTATTTATCTACTTGCACTTGACGTACTTTCGAACTGCTAGATTGGATATATATCTATATATAAAAAATGGTGAAGGTGCATGTGTGTTTCCCCCCACTTTTCTCCCACAAGCACTTACCCGATCGTCCTGAAATTTGGCCACAACCTCAGACTCACATGTGAGCAGGTAATCATGCACTTACACTGACCAGCTGACACACCCAACACAGGTAAAAACCTGGATTTGTGGTCAAAAAAATTGCGCCCTCCAGTGGACATTCAACAAACAACGGACAAACATACTCCCACAATCCCTCGTGCCCACGCCTCCAACAGAGAGCAAACCACCCCGAGACCAAGCCGCTCCTCAGGGAACCAAGCCCACCTCGGAGATCGCACATCCGAGACCAGGCTGCTCCCCAGGGACCCACGCCTGCCCAGGAGATCACGTACCAGCGACCCCCTCCCCGCTCCAAAGCCCCTCCACAGTGACCCCCTCCCCCGACCAAACCCACTCCACACACCCCCACCCAACGGATCCCGCCCCCCCATCCCACCACCTCCCGCAACCCCCTCCCCACAAGCAAGCCCACTTCACACATCCCCACCCCACGGATCGCACCTCCTGGGACCCACCCCAGAGATCACACCGATCCACCCCCACCCCACGGATCCCGCCACCGCCGATAACGCCACCCCCACGGAACAGGCCGCCTCCACACACCCCCACCCCACGGATCCCACAGTCGCCGATAACGCCACCCCCGCGGACCAGGCTGCCTCCACAACAGGCATAGCCCTCTCCAAACTACCTCCCATGACCCCTCCCCCCAAGCAACCCCACTCCACACCCCCACACCCCACGGATCACACCCCCGCCGATCCCGCCTCCTCCCAGGACCCACCCCTGCCCTAGAGATCACACCAATCCACCCCCACCCCACAGATCCTGCCGCCGATAATGCCACCCCCACAGACCAGGCCGCCTCCACAACAGCCCTAGCCCTCTCTAAACTAACTCCCACAACCCCCTCCCTCTGATCAAACCCACTCCACACCCCCACACCCCACGGACTTACACCCTCCACACGCCTCTTCACAATCAAAGACCCATGACCCTCATGGACACTAACCCTCTCAGAATCCCGCCCCACCACAAAACCCCACTACAACCCTCTACCCCCAAGACCCTCCATCCACAATACCCTCCCCAACCAATACCAAGACCCCCAAGGACCCTCACTCTCCTCAACCCTCCGCTCCCCCACCAATACCAGGACCACCTGTCACGGTCCGGTCGGCGGGCGGTTGAAGCCCTGGCTGAGGACGTCAGGGCCAGAGGCAAGATGGTGGTGTAGAAGCAGGAACAGGTGCAGGGCTGAGGGTCCAGCAGCAGGCAGTCGCAGGGTCAAGGAGCAAGGCAGAGGCAAAGGTCTGGGAGTCAAGGAGCAAGGCATCGGCAAGTGTCCAAGGGTCGAGGATCAAGGCGTTGGCAAGGCAAGGGTTCAAGGAGCAAGGCGTCGGCAAGGCAAGGGTCCAAGGGTCGAGGAACAAGGCGTTGGCAAGGCAAGGGTCCAAGGAGCAAGGGGCCAGAGGCAACCAGGCAGGGATAGCGTTGCTGTGGCAAAGAGCTGAAGGGAAATGCTGAGCTTTTATCCCTCCCAGCTCCTGCCACCAGGTGCAGTGAGGTATCAAGTGGCCTCACCTGAGTGGCCACTCCTTGCCTCTCCAGCACAAGCTGAGGCCTCACCTGAGTGACCACTCCTTGCTTCTCCAGCACAAGCTGAGGCAGGCCCCAGTCCTGCAAAGCACTACAGGCCCCAGAGCCTGACTCCTGCCCATACTCCTGACACCACCCAAGGAACCTCACCTCTCCTCAACCCGCCCCTCCCACCCCTCAAATACCAGGATCACCCAGGGAACCACACCTCCCCTGGGTGGGGGTTACCGGGAAGAGGGAGTTGGGGGATTCACAGGGATAAGCTGACGGCGGGGGCACACACAAACAGAATACATCATGGATCGGGACAGGGTGGGAGGGTGGGGGCAATCACAGGGATTAGCCACAGCATATAGTTACTGGTAAGCCAATTGTACTGCTTCAGTTGCCATTCTTTTTACAGTGTCATCGACCGACCTTGGCTGATAGTCAGCCACATTCATAGCTGCCAAGTTATCCCTTTTTTAAAGGGAAATTCCCTTATGCTGAATAGGCTTCCTCATGAGAAAAGGGAAAACTTGGCAGCTATGGCCACATTTAGGAGCAGCTGAAGATTTCGAACTTATTTTCAAGGGCAGCTCTACAGAGCACCACATTGCATCCAGTTTGGATCTTGATGTTTTCATTAATTTCTGTGTCTAAGCCATTGGTTCCCACTGTCAAGGCTAGACTGTCCCTTGTAAATAATGTATAGAACCCAAGAGGAATAATGATATGGAGTTTAAATATGGACATAACCTATTAGAGTAAGTAGACTAGCTAGTGCAGGGATGCCTTCTAATTGCTTTGTTCAGGCTCCTTCTAAATCTCCTAATCAATGCAATAGCCATCGCTTCTCTAATGACAGTACCAGAGACTAATACATATTTCCATGATGTTCTTCTCCTTGATAATTGGTCTTTGTGGGTTTGTGCAGAGCAATCAAAACCCACATTGCACTGGACAATCAACCCCCCCCCATCTCCCCTGAGTACAGTCCTCAGAATGCCCATCAGTGGTACCCAATGGAAGGCCTTCAGGTGGGGTGTTCTGGAAGTGGGGAGAGGGCAGATCTGAGCTGGCCTGGGATTCCTTTCATGGCTGTCATGTGCAGTCACAATTTGTGCCTTAATCTGTGTGCCTGTTACAGGCTGACATGATGTTCTTACAGCCCTCTATCTCCTGATCTAGTTGCTGCAGGGCTACAATTGCAGCAATAGCTCCATCACTCCATAAAGTCCTGATCAGGAGAGGAAGGTTTTAGTCATGTGTTAGCCTCATAAAAATTGAGAACTTGAGTTAGTCATGAGTCCTATTCCTTTCAATGAGACTAAAACACAACCATTTCCAATTTTTGCATTATGTAGTAAACTTGAATATTTCTTTCTCATTACTGTTTAGAGTCTTCAAATGTTTTCTGGAATTGGATATCCATTTAGCACCTGTCTCCCCACCCTCCATCTTCTTGGTCATTGCTTTGGCTTCTGAATATACTGAGAACATCTTGATACACATATAAATTGCTTGGCAGTAGAAGGTTTAAAAATGAATTATAATGCAATGTAAGGTGGCCTGCATATGGATGAATGTACCCAGGGAAGGCAGCTTTAGAAAATGCTTTTAGAACATCAGATTTCAATAGGAAGGACATGTAGAGAGACAGTCACAGCTGTTCCTACCCAACTCTGAAATCTACTTACTGGTTAATTCATTCAAGTCTGGATATGATCTACTGGAAATTATGTAAGACAGTTTCTGCTTAGCCAGATATTTGGTAGTACACATACTTCTGATCTATACCGGTGGTGGTGGTGGGGATAATCTTTGGCTCTCAAGATGCTACTGGAGAACAGGTCCTATCATACTTGACCAATGGCTATGCTGTCTGGGACTGATTCCAACCACAACTGAAGAGCTCATAGCTGCCAAGTTTTCCCTTTTCTCGCGAGGAAGCCTATTCAGCATAAGGGAAAATCCCTTTAAAAAAGGGATAACTTGGCAGCTATGTGAAGAGCTACAGGTTCCCTATTTGTGATTCACACACACAAATGCACACACAAATTGTTCAAAGTATAGCAAAGTAGTCTGAGCCTTAGTGATGGGAAGAGAGGGTATTTAAAACTTGAAGTGTGATTAAATGAATACATCTGTTGTATTATAGGCCATTAATTGCCAGGTCCACTGTGAGGAGAACTGTGTGCATGGAAGAATGTCAGAACTATCTGAAATAGACTACAAGGATAAGGGAAACTTACTAGGAGCCATTAAGCCAACCAAAAGCATGGCCTACTCATATCAGACTTGTTAAAGCAACACCTCACCACCCACATTGTTTCTTCGCAAGTGATTACAATGTGCTTTCCAATGCAAGCTCAAAGACTTATAAGGAAATAAATAAAGCTGAAATTAAAAATGACAAGTCTGTAGTGATATGCTGCCCTTAGCATATAGATGATCTAATGTGAGCACTTGGAAGCATTTATATTGGCATTATAGACAGTTACCCAATGGGGGATACTCAAGTTCTGGACTATATTCCTAAATCTCTTTTGACAGGTTTGAATTCTGTGTAATTTCAATAATGCCGCTTCTGATGCTGTAACCGTTTCGATGCTACTTTCATTCCACGCTTTAATTTTGTTTATAATTGCTTTTGTATAGACAGTTTTAATTCTTTCTTATAAAAAAACAATGCACTGTTTTCCGGTGTAGGTTTATATATGAATTTCAATGTATCCATGTGCTCAAAGGCCACAAAACCATATGCTTGCATCCTTGGGGTATGGGAGAAATAACAGTATTTTCTCTTTCCTTCCATCTCTCTCCCCCAGCCTCTCTCTCTCACACACACACATTATTACTTTGCTGTTTTATAGATTAGAGCAGAGTTTTTCAACCTTTTTGAGTCCATGGCTCCCTTGACCAACTACGTTCTTTCTGCAGCACCCCTGTGGGCCTCAGGAGCTCGGTTGTGTCACCCTTTGCCTGCAGAGCTGGCAGCCCCTCATGCCTTTTTGAACACCCTCCCTTGAAGAATGTCTCCTCAGCCTCCTCTTCACACTCCTTGGAGTCCTCTGGGCAGCCGCAGCTGCTGCACCTGGTCCCTGAGCTGCCCCCCTGCCCCCCAAAGAGGTGCCTCCTCCCACTGCCCCACAGGGGTCTGGGAAGCACCTCCTGGCCAGCCCCAGAGGCACCATTCGCCTGGGGAGCTTGTAGCCAGGGCTGCTGCCACAAACAGCTGTGCAAGCCTTTGGGAAGCAGAGATTTGAGAGGGCATCAGAGGAGGGAGGGAAGGAAAGATGGACAGAGGCCAGTGTTACCCCCACGGTAACACCCCTGACCATCATTCAAGGCACCCCAGGGTGCTACGGCACCCTGGTTGAAAACCACTGAATTAGAGGATTGCCAGTGTGGTGCTTGGAGGAACTCATGGTTCCATTTAAGGTTCAGCTTCAGCTTGTTGGTTGCTGGAGCTG